>NC_084976.1:31889107-31904078 GCF_963691925.1 Scomber scombrus | reverse complement strand
CAGCTAAAAAGTCTCATTTCACCTCAACATCACTTTCACATCACAGTCACCGTCCTTAACTACACTGATGACGATGATGATGATGATGATGAGGACGTACGAGTGACCCTATAAAACCAAATCTCACTAATGTCGTTTATAATGTTATTATCAATGCAGTGAACGGAGCTTTGATTCATTTTCAGTTTGTGCAGTGCTGCTTTTGATCATTAAAAGAGAGAGAGAGAGAGAGAGAGAGAGAGAGAAAGAGAGAGAGAGAGAGAAAGAGAGAGATAGAGAGATCATTCAACTCTGAGCTGCAGTTCCCCTGATAGCCACTAGATGCTGCTGTTGTCAAATGTTAGAGAGAGAGAAAGAGCAAGAGAGAGAAAGAGAGAGAGAGAGAGAAAGAGAGAGAAAGAGAAACAGAGAGAGAGAGAGAGAGAGAGAGAGAGAGAGAGAGAGAGAGAGAGAGAGAGAGAGAGAGAGAGAGAGAGAGAGAGAGAGAGACCTGGAGACGGATCCCGACTTACGTGCAGAACTTGAAGAGGATCTTCTCAAAGACCAGAACTGGACCGGTGCTTCCCAGGATGGTGAGAGGCTGACCGGCAAACACAGAATAAGCAACACCGGTCAGAGACGCTCCAAACAGAGACTCTATGGCACTCTGTCAGATAGAGAGAGAGAGAGAGAGAGAGAGAGAGAGAGAGAGAGAGGGAGGGAACATAAGAGAAGAGAAGAGAAGAGAGGGTCAGCTAGGCAAAAAGAGACAACAGACTTATAGGGCTCCATCTTGCAGTCGGCACACATCGGATGGCAGTGTGGCACATGTGTCTTTGTTAGTTTCTCCCTGCACCACGTTGTCTAAATAACAAATGCACCAGTCTGTACTCCTATATGAGCGTGTTGGTCTCATAATGAGGTTGGTCAGGTGCATTGGTGGCGTGTTGCTATTTTGAGGCAGAGGAAAGCGATTGTGTTACTGACCAAAAAAACACCAGGTCTAAAGTCACTGGCGCATATTTCACTGTTATTAAAGGATCATCATCAAGAGTCCAATATGCTGCTAGATAGGCGACACTGTGCCTGTTACACACACACGTACGCACAGCAGCACACACACATGCAAAACATCACTAATAAAAGGACAACAATGTGAATTCGTATTATGATGTACATCAACATATTCATATAAAGTCACAATGACACCACTATGTATCAGAATCAGTCAATGGCAGTAATGATCAATGAAACTGTCAATGTAGTCATGTGACCAATCCTGGTAAATCCGCCATCAAACTAACAATCCGCCAAAGTGGCGCCTGGATATTAAAGGGAGATGACACTCTGATTGGTTTACCATGTTACGCCAAAAACACGCCTAATGATTAATGAGGAGACTTAAGTCCTTTTAACCCTTTTAGACCAGGCACCTGGTGCAGTGAACATTATCCTGCCGTTAAAATACCAAAAGTGGATTTGGATTCGCCCAAAAGGCAGTTGCACCAAGCGCTTCACGCCATGCGCTATAGATCGTTAAAATAGGGCCCAATGTCTGTTTAGTTTTGTTGCAAAATGCAGGAAAGACAGAAAACTAGCTGCAGAGTCTCCTTGTTTCATCACTACGTCACACACTGACAGACGACGTTTGACGATCTCATCCGCGCCATTCTTACAATGTTTCCTTTGGTCGCTTCTCCCAGCAGGCCTCCGAACGTGATGACGGGCGACATGCAGGCGCAGTACAGGAAGAGGACGGACGCCAAACACTGCAGGCTGACAGCGTCTCTGATGTCACTCAACAGGAAGGGAACTTTCCTCCGGACGTCGTTCACCAGACCGCCGAAAATCCTGACAGACAGCAGAGATTCACCGTCACGGATGTATTTATTATGAGATTAGATGAGATTACATTATATGCCTTAATCCTCTAATATATTCTCTCAAAATGGATTAAAAGCAGAAATTTGATGCTGGGTCCACATGGACACAATAAAACACAGACTCACCTCCCCGTTCTCTGCAGCTCTGGTCCCGTTTCATGCTCCGACTCCTTGATGAAGTCATAGCCATGAGCGTTGCCGTTCGGGGCCGACGGCATCTTCCTCTTCTCCTGCAGAGAGGAACAGACGAACATTAAGTACCAAAATCTACGTTCAGCTGTTTTTCATGGATACTGACTAATTTAGTTTTGGTTGTAATGTAACTTTAAAAAGACGAGTAAATAGTAAATAGATGGTCTAACCTGGGACGGGACGCTCTTCGGAGGTTCGATGCGGATGCTTGGGTCCCATTCACCTGGAGGAAGAACAGTCACCTGATCCAAAAACTCATCGATGCCAGACAGCAGGTCGTTCCTGTCCTTCGCTTTGTAGGCAACGTCATGGAAAATCTGAGAGATGGAGAGACAGAGATCATTAAACTCTGAGCTGCAGTTCCTCTGATGGCCACTAGATGCTGCTGTTGTCAAACGTTAACCGTATTTTACGCAACCAGCTGAGCTCTTAGCAGATAATTTCATTTCTTCTGGTGACTAAAGAATAAACGTTCAATTAACCTCTTACACACTGTTCAGGTTAAATTTGACCCATTTTAACATTTAACTGCTTTTTTTTTTTTTTTAAACACCCAACATGTCCTTCCTTCCATCCAGAGATGGATAGACAGATACTTCATTAATCCCTTTCCTTTTCTTCCAAACCAAATGTACTGCAGAGATTCCTTCAGTTAAACACCATATAATGACAATAAAGACTCTTCTATTCTACGTGGGTTAAATGTGGGCTATGTGGGTAAATGTTGCAGATCCCACATGGTGTCAGTAAGATGGGCTGACTGTATGAGCCCCATAAGGGATGGAAGCGGGCATAAACAGGGTAAACTGTATGGGCCCCACGTTGTTTCAGAAACATGGGCCCAACATGTGATGAAGCCCATGTTTCTGGCTAAATGGACCCATTTAAGGTCCATTCTGATCCCACTTAGACCCCATATGTTTGCCCATATGGGGTCTATATGGGTCTCACCCAGCTGGGCCCCACCTGAAACCCCATATGGGCAAACACAGGTGGGGTCACCATGGAAACTGCAGACAAACCCACTTGGGACCCATATTGCAGCCCAGATTTAACCCTTATGGGCCCACATGGACGTGCTGGCTGGGTTTATATCAACGTTTGACAGGAAGTTTGTAGCGACCGCCCCCAGAACTGCATCATCACTCCTTTTAGGAAGTTCATTCATTCACATTTCCCACAGTCCAAACCCTCAATCAACCAATCAGCCAATCATGATGAACCCGCCAACACTGAACCCAGAGACACGGAAGTTTACAGGGATGCAGATTTTACCCGGAGCTGTTGTTGCATCGCTGCTGATTTGGTTTGAACCTTTTTAATTACTGTTTGCTGGCTATTGTTTTGTATGATTTGTCCTTGCATTTTATTACTTATTATTTGTCAGGCTTGACTCTGACTTGCAACCCACTTGACTAAACAAGCTGGAATCCGCTACAAGTTAAAGAGTCTCACCTCGTCCGTCATCAGAGTGGCGATGGAGCGTCCGATTTCGTGGTACTGCGGACCTTTTCCAATCGGACCCAGCAGCAGGAAGAGGAACCTGCAGGGACAGGAAGAGAGTCAGAAACCTCCTGTAACAGTGTGTGTGTGTGTGTGTGTGTGTGTGTGTGTGTTACCTGGTGGGCACGGGGACCTCGGTGAGGCCGGTCAGCAGCACGGCGGGGGCGAGACGAATGAAGGCGATGATCGGTCGCTCCAGGAAGTCGACTTCACCCACCAGGACGTTGGAGGCTTCAGCACCGGGAGGAATCTTCCTCATGAAGTTCATATCCACCTGAAACACACACACACACACACACACACACACACACACACACACACACACACACACACACACACACACACACACACACACACACACACACACACACACACACACACACACACACACACACACACACACACACACACACACACACACACACACACACAAACAAACACTATGATGAACACTGCAGCCTCTAGAGGGCGCTGAGTGTGGCCTCCTCCTCTGATCATCAGGTATCAGGTTGAGTTTCTTCTGAACTGATTAAATCAAACCAAACTGATTTATTCACAAGAGAAACAATCTGAGCTAAAGTGGAAAAGTTCATGAACCATTTTCACAAACTTTAATGAAGAGTTTAGCTGTGTAGTCTAGTGTGAAGGTTTCATTAACAGCTGCTTTCAGCCACTAGGAGGCGCTCTAAGCTTCTGTAAACCAACTCCACCTTTTGTTGAAGTAAAGTCTGACACGGAGTGAATTTTTACTGCTGCTCTCGGCTACTTTGACTCATCCAGCATGGTTTAAAAGCTTCCAGAAAGTAAAGGATAATGTTGTCAGGTGTGAAATATGTGGAGCAGAGTTGAGCTATGGTGGCTTCACATGGACAAAAAGCTGCTGTCTGCTGTGACGATTACTGAGGGAGACGGACCTGACGCTAATCACCAAACTAGTACGTCAACATCCGGAATAAAAGTCTCTAAAACTAAACTTGTTTAACATGATTGTAAAGGAAATGCTCAGGTGAAACTGCATACTACATCACTCATAATACTGCAGTACTTTTACTGTAATACTGCATACTACATCACTCATAATACTGCATGAATGAAGATGTAAAAACATAAAGACTGAATGCTGCTCAGATTGTACATCTAGTCATAATGAATCAGTACAGAGATATTGATGCAGCTCTAATATCCACATGAAATGACGACGAATGAAACACTTTCACATCAAACACTGGAACATCACGGCTGATCACGGCTCCATGCACACGGACCAAACACGAGTCACAACACAACGCCACTGA
This sequence comes from Scomber scombrus, assembly GCF_963691925.1. Classification (NCBI taxonomy): domain Eukaryota; kingdom Metazoa; phylum Chordata; class Actinopteri; order Scombriformes; family Scombridae; genus Scomber; species Scomber scombrus. Next base: position 31,899,226 of record NC_084976.1, on the reverse strand, counting down.
TTGGTGGACGGCCAGTGATTGACAGGTGAGAGAGGACTTACAGCGGGCTTTCTGCCGGCCGCTCGCAGCAAACAAACGCAGTCGCAGTCCTGCTGAGAAACAAACCGTTTATCCTCCAGAATAAACACTTTCTGACTCCATCGTTCAGCTTTAGTTCATCATCACACACACAGAGAATCAATGAGGGTTCAGTGTTTTACTAAAAGACACTTCAACAACAACTTCACAGGTTGTTTTGTCCCGAAAATCCTCTAAAACTCAAAGATATTCACTTTAATAACGTGTAAAACGAGGATCAAGAGACATTAATTAAAGAATAAAGTACTCACTCTAATTCAGCTCGGAGATTCCTTTGAATTCATTTTTAAATCTCATGCACACATTTCAAAATAAAATGCTCCTGCTCATTTCAACCACTAGGTGGAGCACTGAGCCTGATCAAACTCATCTTCATTCAAGAGCCAAATACAGTAAGATTTGATCTGATGTGGGCCGGAACCAGTAGAAAGAGGTTCCCTTCCTTCCTTGACTCGAGGACAACAGGAGGGTTAAATGTGAAGCTAAAGGAATCAAACATGTGAGATAGTGTTTATCGTCACCTTGCTGAAGTCCACCGTGCTGTTCTCCCGGCTGCCTCCGTTGATGCGAGACTCGTTGTTCTTGCTGTCGAGGTTTCCAGGAGCCGACTGAGGAGACGCCAGCAGACCTGCTCACAGAGGAGGACGAGAAGTCAGTCTGAGTCTTTAAACAGGTTTACTGTCTGAAGACTAGATGTGATGGAAACCTCCACAAATTATAACTACAAACAGTCATTCACAGTCCAGGTTTGTAAGACAGGAGTACATAAATACATAATATAGAAATATCTAAAAGCTTTTCTCCCTTTTATGTTACTTTAAATAACTAACAATGTCACACAATACTTGTATCTCTACAGTTGTCCATTGAAGATGGCAATTTCCATTAATTAAGATGATGTACTGAACCCATTTTCACCACATTCTCCTACATTTTTATTGTGTAGATTTCATAAGATGATGTCTTATGAACTCTACACAATGGACATGTAGGAGACAAAGAAGGTTTTTGGTTGTTCTTTAATTTGGGGGCTTTAAAAACTAAATTCACATGACATGAGGACTTTAAGTTTGGTTTAAAATGAAACTAAAACGGGGTCAAACTGCAGCAGCTCATATTAACACACACACAAACACACACACTCTAATCTATCCTGATGCAGCTTTATAAGATTCAGCAGCTGATTTAACCCACATGACTGCTCCTGTGTGTTTCTCAGGTTGAAGATCAGCAGAGGACACACAACTACACACACACACACACACACACACACACACACACACCTCCCGGCAGCCTCGTGTCCTGTTTCACGCTGTATATCTGAACCTGATGTTAAATGTCACTGTGAGAAACCAACGTGTGACTTTGACCTCCTGATCTTTAACCCTTGTTTAAAGACGCACACTGGATATGAAACAACATCAAGTTTACTCACTTAAAGGACGAGTTCACAGGTTTTAAAGTGTCTTAAATTATCATTCCTCCTGTTCATACTGACCATTAGAAGATCCCTTCATCATGTTTACAATGGAAGTGATGGAGGACTAAACCCACAGTCCTCCTTCTGTGGAAACATGGATTTAAAAGTTGATCTGAAGTGAATATGAAGCTTCAGTCGTTATCAGTCTATTTAAACTTTCATCTTTTCCATTTGAGCTTGTTTTAACTTTGATTTGTCTGTAAATGATGCTGCAGGTTGCTGCAGGCTGCTGCAGGTTGCTGCAGGATTAGTTGCAGGTTGCTGCAGGTTGCTGCAGGTTGCTGCAGGTTTATTGCGTATCGGCAGCGTCAGCGTGTCGCTCCGCTCCGTTAGTTGTCACACTCGTCTATTATCCAGACTTTTACTGTCAGCATCAGCTCGTATACTCAGTGACTCATTTATTCTCCTTTACGGCTCATTGATCAGGAGCTGAACAACATAGTTACACATTCAGGAGGAACGTTTACAGCGTCAGCAACAATTATTTATTCCTTCCTTCCTTCCATCTTTTTAATGGCCCTTTAATGAAAATGAGTTTGACTCCTCTGATCTATGACAACATGTCAAAGAACGACAAATAATAGCTGGCATAGCTCCAGAAGCACAAATCACATTCTGCTTAAAATGCTTACTGAAGATATCCGACTCTCTCTGTTAAGGTATAAAAACCTCTGGAGCAAATCTTTGTCAGTGTCTCATGCAGACATGAACGATCAAGCATCATCAATCAGTTATTGTTTTATATCTTTCTCTCTTGAAGAAAGAAAGACACTAGTAATTACAAGTAGTTAAGACAATCTTTATTATCTTTGGTCCTTGAAGTGAGAGCAGAAGTAGAAGAAAGAAAGACAAAGACAGAAAGAAGAGAAAGCAGAAGCAAACGTAGCAGCAGCAGCAGTTAAAGTTAAAGTGTGAATCACAGCTCTGCTTCTGTTCCTCAGTGATGATGAACGACAACATGAAAACAACAACAGAGCGCCGTTAGTCTGCAGCGAACACGTCGGCCATGTTGTGATGTCACGGCCCGGTTCAGACCGAAAGATTCACGACGGGACAAAATCATTTCTGAACGTTGTAGTTTCACCAATATTATAAATGAACCTGCAGCGAGTAACTGATTATCACTTTCCTCTTTCACATTAACACCAAGTGAATCATATTTTAATGCATGAGGAGTTTTAGAGAGCTCTACATCATCATTGTAAAAACCTGATGTATATACGATCAGATACATGTAGTTCACAGATTAACCACCAGGGGGCGTTTTATTCCACCGCTGTCAATCAGTGAGACACTATTTGTTTTAAGGTCTGGATTTTTTGTTTTTTTACCAGTTTATAAAAAGTTAAAGTAATAAAAACATTGCAATAGTTACTGATACTTCAACAGGAATAGTTACTGGATTGTTGAATTATTAAATATTTAGTTGCTTATTTTATGGTAAATTCCTGTTGAACATGTGTCAGATTAGATACAGCAGCTAAAGAAGCTCATTTATTACATTTGAACTGGAATAACTGGAAGGAAGGAAGGAAGGAAGGAAAGATGGGAGGGAGGAAGGAAGGAAGGAAGGAAAGGAGGGAGGAAAGAAGGAAGGAAAGATGGAAGGAAGGAAGAAAGGAAGGAAGGAAGGAAGGAAAGGAGGGAGGGACGGAGGGAGGAAGGGAGGAAGGAAAGAACGATGGAAGGAAGGAAGGAAGGAAGGAAGGGAGGGAGGAAAGATCAAAGGAAGGAAGGAAGGAAAGAAAGGAAGGAAGGAAGGAAGGAAGGGAGGAAAGATGGAAGGAAGGAAGAAAGGAAGAAAGAAAGGAAGGAAGGAAGGAAAGGAGGGAGGGAGGAAGGAAGGAAGGAAGGAAGGAAGGAAAGATGGAAGGAATGAAGGAAGGGAAGGGAGCAAGGAAGGAAGGAAAGAAGCGAGGGAGGGAGGGAGAGAGGAAAGGAAGAAGGAAAGAAAGAAAGAAAGAAAGAAAGAAAGAAAAGAAAGAAAGAACACAGGAAGTGGGCCAGATTGAACCCCTCGGCGGCCCGGTTCTGGCCCACGAGCCTCATGTTTGACATCCCTGATAAACACTGTTCATGTGTTGTTTGTGTTTGTTGTGTATTGATGGAAACGATCATTAAAAAGAAACATCGCCCTCTAGAGGCCGACAACGTTCATCTCATCGTGAATCTTTAGTCCGAGTCGGTTTTTAGTCCAAACGATCGACATGCAGACACATATTTGCCTGAGTCACTCTGATCCAGACAGGAGGAGTCCTTCTCTTCCTCTTCCTCCTCTTCCTCCCCGTCCTCCTCCTCCTCCTCCAGCAGAGGGGGGGGTCTGGCTGCTCCCCCCAGCACCATCGGGGCGGAGCAGCGCCGCGTGATGCTGGAGGAGGCGACGGAGGAGGGGAGGTGGAGGGAGGAGGGGGGTCGATGTGGGGGGGGCTCCGAGAGGTGACGGGACAGAGCGGGGGAGCGATGGAAGAGGGAGGGATGAGAGGAGGACAGACCCTGCCCTGAAGAGGAGGAAGAGGAGGAAGGAGAGAAGAAAGATAGACAGAAAGGAGGAAGAAAGAAAGAAAGAAAGAAAGAAAGAAAGAAAGAAAGAAACAAACAAACAAACGGAGGGAAAATAAGGAAGGATAGAAAAAGAAAAAGAAGAATGAGTTTGAGGAGAAACTGAAACAGCAGATCAATCAGTCTGATGAAAAACTGCACTTACATCTACTTTAATTAACTCTATATTCACATTTCTCTTAATATACTGTGTGTGTGTGAGTGTGTCTCTCTGTGTGTCTATGAGTGTGTGTCTGTGTGTGAGTGTGTGTGTGTGTGTGTGAGTGAGTGTGTATGTGTGTGTGTGTGTCTGTGTGTGTGAGAGTGTGTGTGTGTGTGCGTGTCTCTCTGTGTGTCTATGAGTGTGTGTGTGTGTGTGTGTGTGTGTGTTTGTGTGAGTGAGTGTGTGTGTGTGTGTGAGTGAGTGTGTGTGAGTGTGTGTGTATGTGTGTGTATATACACCATGATTTATATCATATTCTCACATTTTGTGATGACACAATGCAAAACACTCGTTAATAAGTTAAATATTTTATAAAACTAACAAAGGATTGAATTTAAAGGAGCAGTTTCACATATTTCAAACAGGCTTGAAAAAAAATGTGAACGTGTCCTTTAAGTTTGTTAACTGTCACACATGCAGGTAGGTCAGTGTTAGATATACACACACACACTGAGACACACACACGGAGACAGACACACACACACACTGAGACACACACATGGAGACACACACACACACACACACACGGAGACAGACACACACACACACACACACACATAGACACAGACACAGAGACACACACACAGAGACACACACACAGACAGAGACACACACACACATACACACACACACACAGACAGAGACACACACACACACACACACACACAGACACAGACACACACTCAGACAGACACAGACAGACAGAGACACACACACACATACACACACACACACAGACAGAGACACACACACACACACACACACAGACACAGACACACACACACACACACACACACAGACACAGACACACAGAGACACACACACACACACACACCCCTGCAGGCTCCAACATGCTCTCCGCAGCATTAAAACATTCTTCTCTCCGTCACTAACAGGATTTCAGTGTTCAGATATTAAACTGGTCTCATGTTGTTCTCTGGTTATTATTCTGTGACTCAGCAGGTTCTTCATGTTCCTGCTGACGGCCCGGAAACACCAACACACTGCTGATCCCTGTAACCTGCCTCCATCTAGTAAACCATCTACTAAATGTTAAATAACCACTCATCACAGCTTCACTCAGGTTGATAATAAACCTTAAAACAGGATCATCTCATTTACATCTAAAGTAAAATATATATACAATATTTGGGATATTTTGGATTTTAATAGTTGTATCTACACCAGGATACGTTTCCCCTGTTAAGGTAATAAAATGGTCATAATTGCATCACATATATTAGTGTGAAATGAGGCCAACGCGGAAGTAACTTAAAACTGCATTCTATCAAAAGGCCACCAGGGGGCGACCGTTTTGGTGTCAAAAGGACTTCCGTCTCTATACAAGTCAATGGAGAATTCACCAACTTCTCACTTGATTTCTAACCTCAGTAAACGTTTTCAAAATGTGTTTATGGTCTCAATCGCTAGTTTAAAGCCTTCTTCAATGCAGTATGATGTTCATTTGGGACATTTTGGCCTCCCTGATTTTATATGTGACGATAAAGCAGGGTATGCATTAGGGCGTGGCTACGTGGTGATTGACAGGTTGATTGGTTCACAGGTTCAGGAGGGCGCCTCATGCTCCTCCTGATGCCCATATAAGTAGAATCCCTGTTTTTATTTTTCCCAGCATGCACCTGAAATTTTCAAGATGGCGCTGCTCAGATCCGATACTATTGGCCTCCGAGCAGCAGTCCACAAACCAATGGGTGACGTCACGGATGTTACGTCCATTTTATATACAGTCTATGGTATAAACAGATTTTTATATCAAAGTATAACCTGAACACAAGCTTCAGCTCTACCAGAGTCTGGAGCTGCTGCTGCACGCTGGCTGTTAAAGGGTTAAAAACAATAAACCAACAACAGCTAAGTAAACACAGCTGTTACCATGCCGACACGATGCCATGCACCAATCAACACCCATCATCCTGTCAGTCCACCAATCAGGACGGATTATCTCCGAAACTCTGAAGGGTTAAAAACCAGCAGTGGAAAGTAACTGAGTACATTTACTGCAGTACAGTTTGAGGTACTTGTACTTTACTGCAGTACAGTTTGAGGTACTTGTACTTTGCTGTAGTACAGTTTGAGGTACTTGTACTTCACTGCAGTACAGTTTGATGTACTTGTACTTTACTCTAGTAGTTTGAGGTACTTGTACTTTACTCTAGTACAGTTTGAGGTACTTGTACTTTACTCTAGTACAGTTTGAGGTACTTGTACTTTACTGTAGTACAATTTGAGGTACTTGTACTATACTGTAGTACAGTTTGAGGTACTTGTACTTTACTCTAGTAGTTTGAGGTACTTGTACTTTACTCTAGTACAGTTTGAGGTACTAGTACTTTACTGTAGTACAGTTTGAGGTACTTGTACTTTACTGCAGTACAGTTTGAGGTACTTGTACTTTACTGCAGTACAGTTTGAGGTACTTTTACTTTACTCTAGTACAGTTTGAGGTACTTTTACTTTACTCTAGTACAGTTTGAGGTACTTGTACTTTACTGTAGTACAGTTTGAGGTACTTGTACTTTACTGTAGTACAGGTTGAGGTACTTTGAAGTCCAACAACTGGAACCAGTGTCAAAATGCAGAAATGCAGGTGTAGTTTTTTGTAAAAGGTGAATAAAACTCACCGTTGCGTTCCAGTAAATGTGGGTCGGAGTGTTTCTTGCCGATGTCGGCGAAGGATCGGACCAGCGGGATTCTGTTGCTCAGCTTCTTCTCGTTCTGGTGGTGATGACGCCTCAGCATCGCCTCCCGAACCTTGTCCTGAACATCCTCCTCCATCTGACCCGACGCCAGCATGCTGTCAATCACCATGTCTGCAGGAGAGAATGCACAGGTATGATGCTCAGTGTGCGGTGCATTCAAGGAACATCCGACACTTGAGCTCCTTTGACCTTTAAGCACTTTGTTGGTATTTAGCAGCACTTTTCTACTTTCAGCTGTTTCTTACTATCCGTCCTTCCTTCCTTCCTTCCCTCTTTCCTTCCTTCCTTCTCTCCTTTCTTATTTACCCATCCTTCCTTCCTCCTTTCCTTCCCTCCTTCCCTCTTTCCTTTCCCCTTTCCTTCCTTCCTTCCCACTTTTCCTTCCTGTCGTATTTTCCTCCCTTCCTTCCCTCTTTCCTCCCTTCATTCCCTCTTTTCTTTCCTTCCTTCCTTCCCACTTTTCCTTCCTTCCATCTGTCCTTCCTTCCTTCCCTTCTTCCTTCCCTCTTTTCTCTTCTTTCCTTCCTTACTTCCTTCCCTCTTTCCTTCCTTCTTTCCCTCTTTCCTTCGTCACTCTTTTCCTTCCTTCCTTCCTTCCTTCCTTCCTTCCTTCCTTCCCTTTTTCTTTTCTTCCTTCTTTCCTTCCTGTCTTATTTTCCTTCCCTCTCTCCCCCCCTCCCTCTCTCTATGTTGCCCTTTAACAAACTGACTTCCTCTTTGCAGGATCACACAGAAACCAAACAGGAAGTGTCACTGACCTGCGATCTCATCGATGGAGTTGGCTCTCATGTCGAGCAGCACGGTGCCGTTCATGATTCAGTCCAGTCCTTCCCTCCCTCTTTCCTTCCTTCTTTCCCTCTTTCCTTCCTTCCTTCCTTCTTTTCCTTCCTTCCCTCTTTCCTCCCTCCCTTCCCCCCTTCCTCCCTCTATGTTGCCCTTTAACAAACTGACTTCCTCTTTGCAGGATCACACAGAACCAATAAACAGGAAGTGTCACTGACCTGCGATCTCATCGATGGAGTTGGCTCTCATGTCGAGCAGCACGGTGCCGTTCATGATTCAGTCCAGTCTTTCCCTCCCTCTTTCCTTCCTTCTTTCCCTCTTTCCTTCCTTCCTTCCTTCTTTTCCTTCCTTCCCTCTTTCCTCCCTCCCTTCCCCCCTTCCTCCCTCCCTCCCTCTATGTTGCCCTTTAACAAACTGACTTCCTCTTTGCAGGATCACACAGAACCAATAAACAGGAAGTGTCACTGACCTGCGATCTCATCGATGGAGTTGGCTCTCATGTCGAGCAGCACGGTGCCGTTCATGATGCAGGAACGCAGCTCAAACAGACTGTGCAGAGACAACGTGGCCACGTAGGGTTTACTCCACCGCTCGCCTCCGTCCTCCACGTCCTCCTCAAACTTCAGCCACCTGAACATACAACAGTATTTATAGAAGAACCTTTCATTAAGCAAGAGCAATAAATCAGTCACAATAAGAAGAGATGAAAGTGGGTTCAGTCCGGCCTACTTTCCTTCCTTCCTTCCTTCCTTCCTTCCTTCCCTCTTTTCCTTCCTTCCTTCCCTCCTATCCCCTTTTCCTTCCTTTCTTCCCTCCTATCCCCTTTTCCTTCCTGAGTGTGTGTTAGTGTGACTGTGTGTTAGTGTGAGTGTGTCATTGTGTGAGTGTGTGAGTGTGTGTTAGTGTGACTGTGTGTTAGTGTGAGTGTGTCATTGTGTGAGTGTGTGAGTGTGTGTTAGTGTGAGTGTGTGAGTGTGTGAGTGTGTGTTAGTGTGAGTGTGTGATTGTGTGAGTGTGTCATTGTGTGTGTGTGTGATTGTGTGTGTGTGAGTGTGTGATTGTGTGATTGTGTGTGTGTGAGTGTGTCCTCGCCTGGCCGTCTCCTTCCACTCCTGCATGTCTCCGTCTCTGAAGGCCAGCTCATCCAGCTCGGTGAACAGGTCGTGAGGGATGTGCTCCTCGTCATCGTCCTCCGTCCCCAGGATGAACTGGACTCTCTGAGACGGCGTATCCGTGGGCGACTCGTCCCGGTCGCAGCGGTCCCGGCGCTTGCGGTGATGTCGGTGTCCGCGGTGACGGTGCCGCCGCCGGCCCTGACGACCCAGAGGGACGTGCACGCCCACGTACACGGCTCGGTGACCTGACGCAGGAAACACAGTCACATGACATTATATATATATATATATATATGTATGTGTGTGTGTATGTGTGTGTATGTGTTCGTGTGTGTGTATGTGTTCGTGTATGTATGTGTGCGTATATGTGTATATGTATGTGTGTGTGTATGTGTGTGTATATGCGTGTGTGTATATGCGTGTGTATGTGTGTGTGTGTGTATGTGTGTATATGTGTATGTGCATGCGTATACAGTATGTGTGCGTGTGTATATGTGTATATATATATATGTGAGTATATATGTATATGTGTGTGAGTATTGTGTGTATATGTGTGTATATATGTATGTGTGTGTATATATGTATGTGTATATGTATATGTGTGTATATATGTATGTGTATATGTATATGTGTGTATATATGTATGTGTATATGTATATGTGTGTATATATGTGTGTGTGTGTATATATGTATGTGTATATGTATGTGTGTGTATATATGTGTGTATATATGTATGTGTGTGTATATATGTATGTGTATATGTATGTGTGTGTATATATGTATGTGTATATGTATGTGTGTGTATATATGTATGTGTATATGTATATGTGTGTATATATGTATGTGTATATGTATATGTGTGTATATATGTGTGTGTGTGTATATATGTATGTATATATGTATGTGTGTGTATATATGTATGTATATATGTGTGTGTGTGTATGTGTATATGTATATGTGTGTATATAGACTCACTCTCCAGCTCTTCCTTCTCAAAGTTAGTGTACAGGGTGGAGCTGGTCTTCCCTCGGTCCAGAACCGCCTCGTCATCGTTTCCCTGCAACACAAATATAGAGAGATAACAGCTGTCAAACACACTTGACTCAATATTTATTCACTGATCAGCACACACACACACACACACACACACACACACACACACACACACAAACAGTAACACAC
>NC_084976.1:31879107-31884107 GCF_963691925.1 Scomber scombrus | reverse complement strand
TTCTACATTTGTGATCTTTCATCTTCTCACATTAAACTGACCTGACTGATAACTGCTATAATATAATATAAACTATAATACTCAGTGATTGCAGAGGCAGGATGTTTGTTTGTGATATAAAATCAGCTGTTTTTTAATCTAACGGATCAGATACGTACCAGTGACATCGCTCTGGAAACACGTTGACTCACAATATCTCCCCAAAAGTCTCCCATAGCTGCTGCTGCTGCGTCCAAAACTACTCACTGAGTGCAGAAACAAAAAGTCCCAAAACAGGAGAAACTTTCCCTCCCAGCGTGAAGCAGAGAGTGAAAGAAACAAACTAAATCCAGCACTTTTCTTTCTTTCTTTCTTTCTTTCTTTCTTTCTTTCTTCCTGCAGCTGTGAGTGTGAGTCGTTCCAGCTTCAGTAAGTAAATACAGACGCAGAGCTGCTGGATCTGTGTATTTATAGCCGAGCGTGTTGCTTCACTGAGCGCCTGTCAGAGCGAGCAGAGGGCCTGAAGTCTGCAAACACGGCAAAGAAGAAAAAAAAAAAAAAAAAAAACACAGCAGAAAACAGAAGAGGAGGAGCTTTATGCTGAGTGTGTCTTCATAACTGAGCAGGAAACAAACAGAGCAGGTCGGACTGATGAGGTGAGACTGTTTCACAAGCTGCACCTCTCAAAGATCCTCTATTCATCCAGAGATCCTCTATTCACCCAAAGATCCTCTATTCACCCAGATATCCTCTATTCACCCAAAGATCCTCTATTCACCCAGATATCCTCTATTCACCCAAAGATCCTCTATTAACCAGACGGGGAGTAATTTAAGCTGCATTCTATCAAAAGGCCACCAGGGGGCGACCGTTTTGGTGTCAAAAGGACTTCCGTCTCTATACAAGTCAATGGAGAATTCACCAACTTCTCACTTGATTTCTAACCTCAGTAAACGTTTTCAAAATGTGTTTATGGTCTCAATCGCTAGTTTAAAGCCTTCTTCAATGCAGTATGATGTTCATTTGGGACATTTTGGCCTCCCTGATTTTATATGTGACGATAAAGCAGGGTATGCATTAGGGCGTGGCTACGTGGTGATTGACAGGTTGATTGGTTCACAGGTTCAGGAGGGCGCCTCATGCTCCTCCTGATGCCCATATAAGTAGAATCCATGTTTTTAATTTTTCCCAGCATGCACCTGAAATGTTCAAGATGGCGCTGCTCAGATCCGATACTATTGGCCTCCGAGCAGCAGTCCACAAACCAATGGGTGACGTCACGGATGTTACGTCCATTTTATAAACAGTCTATGCTATTCACCCAAAGATCCTCTATTCATCCAGAGATCCTCTGAAAAACCAAAAAATTTAACTCAAAAACCAACAAAATCAACTAAAAAACAACAGATTCTGAGTTTAATCTACAGTTTAGTGCCGAGTCCTGAATTTAAACATCATTATGTGACATCAAGCCAACTCGCACAACAACAAATAGTTCCTGTCTCTTCACTTCCCCCAAAAGCTCCTGGATCCACCCAGTGAGAGAAGGTTAGGGTTCGTCAACTCAAGAACAGACCCTAAGTTAAATAGTTCCTTTCACTTTCCCAAAAGCTCTTACAGTCCTAAACCTAAATATCATCATGTGACCTTCTTCTTCTTCTGTTGAATCATTGTGAGCTGCAGCTTTCACACCAGACCACAAGCCCAAAAATATTCTGTTTATTTTCATATATGACAAATAAAAGCTTCAAATAGTCACATTTAAGAAGATGGAATCAGTCAAATGTTGAATTTTTGGTTTAAAAAGTGACTGAAACACTTCATTAATCAGCAGAATGTGTTGTGTAACCCAGTTTGACTCCGGTTCGACCCAGTTTGACTCCAGTTTAACCCAGTTTGACTCCAGTTTAACCCAGTTTGACCGATTTTAACCAAATTTGACCCAGTTTAACCAAGTTTGACCCAGTTTAACCCAGCTTCACTCAGTTTAACCAATTTTAACCCAGTATAACCCAGTTTGACCCAGTCATAAAGGTAGATAAATGTTGGGTGTTTTGCATCTTTAAATAAATAAAGTTTCCTTTCAGCACTAACGATGTTCCTCCTCTCCTCTCAGCTCAGAACTATAAAGAGAAAGCAGCTCTCTCTCTCTCTCCTCTCTGACTTTAAACGCTGAATGAAGAGAAGTGGAGGATCGTAACAGGAACACAAAACTAACTTCCGCTTTTATCAGAAGTCTGCAGAGAAGCTGCAAACATGACGTGTGACAAGCTGCAGAGTTCAGAACAAAAACCCGCTGCTGACAAAAGAAAAGAGGAAACAAAGTTCAGTGAGTGTAAAGTAAAGACTGCTGCGTCAGGACGGATCTGATGTTTAGAAGAGAAGTCAAAACAATATAATCCATCCAATTAATACAAACTAATTAATACCATCCAATTAAATCTAATCCATCCAATTAATACAAACTAATTAATATCATTCAATAAAATCCATCCAATTAATATCATCCAATCAAATCCATCCAATTAATATCAACCAATCAAATCCATCCAATTAATAGCATCCAATTAAATCCATCCAATTAATACCATCCAATCAAATCCATCCAATTAATATCATCCAATCAAATCCATCCAATTAATATCATCCAATCAAATCCATCCAATTAATATCATCCAATCAAATCCATCCAATTAATATCATCCAATCAAATCCATCCAATTAAATCTAATCTACATTGTAATAATCTTGTAAATGTGTTCAGACCACGAGGTGAAGAAAGAGTCGTCGTTTGCTGTTACTAACAAATTATCTTCATCATCATCATCATCATCAATTGATTTTGGCTCCAATTAATCAATTAATCGATTGTTTGGTGTCAAATTAAAACTAGAGCTGAAAAAACCTGTTCAGTGTTCTTTGTTTGAATTTCATAAACTGAACATCTTTTAGAGAATATGTTGATTTTATGGACCAATCAATTAAATAATCAATTAAATCATCAATTAAATCATTACATCACAAACTTTTTACACTTTAAAATCTGTGACTGAGGTTAATCATCACTCTGAAAACACTGATATTAAACACATAATACATCATGTTACTACAGTTTTTACTACTATTGTTTTTATTGCTTTTATTTATTGTTCTTTATTCTTTTTAAAGATGCTCTTCCTATTGTTGCTGCTTATTAACCTTCCTGTTGTCCTCGAGGCAAGGAAGGAAGGGAGGAAGGAAGGTAAGAAGGAAGGAGAGGAGGGAGGAAGAAGGAAGAAGGAGGGAAAGGAAGGAGGGAAGGAAGGAAGGGAGGAAAGGAAAGAAGGAAGGGACGGAGGAAAGAAGGAAGGTAGGAGGGAGGGAGGAAGAAGGAAGGAAAGGAAGGAGGGAAGGAAGGAAGAAGGAGGGAAAGGAAGGAGGGAAGGAAGGGAGGAAAGGAAAGAAGGAAGGGAGGAAGGAAGGAAGGAAAGACGGAGGAAAGAAGGAAGGGAGGGAGGAAGGAAGGAGGAAAGAAGGAGGGAGGGAGGGAAAGGAAAAGAGGAAGGGAGGAAGGAAGGAAAGAAGGACAGAGGAGAGAAGTTAGGGGGGAGGAAAGAAAGCGAGAAGGAGGGAGGGAGGAAAGAAGGAAGGAAGGAAGGAAGGAAGGAAGGAAGGAAAGAAGGAAGGACAGAAGGAAGGAAGAAAATGGGACCCCCACACTGACCAGAAGGTGGCGCTCTATGAAGGGTCATTAATGATGTAAAGGGTGAAAACAATCAGCTCATGGTTCATTTTTATTGGTCGGAGCGGAAACAAAATCGCCATTGATCTGAGGAGGAACAGGAAGCAGTGCACTCTGGGAAAATGAGGCTCAGACGACACGGTTTGACCTTTGACCTCCGTCGTTGTTTAAAAATGTTCTTCAGATTCACCGACATTGGAAACTAGTTTGACCAGTACACACACACACACACACACACACACACACACACACACACACACACACACACACACACACACACACACACACACACACACACACACACACACACACACACACACACACACACACACACACACACACACACACACACACACACACACACACACACACACACACACACACACACACACACACACACACACACACACACACACACACACATTTATACAAATACACACATAAATACACACACACACACATATAATACACACGCACACATTAATACACACACAGATACACAGACAAACACACATATAATACACACACACACAAAGAGATACACACAAACACATAATACACACAATAAACACACAGATGATACACACACACACACACACAGTCTGGCTTCCAGGACTCTCCGGAGACTCGTCGTCTGGTCTCGGCCTTATTAGGAAAACAACACATCTGGACTGCAGACGGGACACACACACACACAAAAACAGACACACACACACACACACACACACACACACACACACACACACAGAGAGAGTGAGATTAACCAATCAGTGAGCGGCTGCAGATCCTCCTCTTCACCCACTGACACACTTTCTCAGGAAAAGCAAATAAAAGAATAAACGAGATAAAATAAATAACGATGACGACATGAAGCTCAGTTAAATTCGTCCAGACGGTGAAACAGGAAGTAAAAAAAACAACCGGCAGCGCCTTAAAGGACGAGTTCACCGTTTAAAACAGGAAACAGCTGTTTGTGACCCGTGTGAGGTTTTACAAACTGATACTGATTTTAGAGAGGAACAGCTGTTCTCTGTCCAGCTGTTCACTGTCCAGCTGTTTACACACACACACACAGGTGTTCACTGTCCAGCTGTTTACACACACACACACACACACACACACACACACACACACACACACACACACACAGGTCTTCACTGTCCAGCTGTTTACACACACACACAGGTGTTCACTGTCCAGCTGTTGTCATCAACATCATCTTTGGGTTTCTGTTGTCATGGTGACAGCAGTATAGTAACAGTAACATTACTGATAACAGTGATGCGTCGGGTCATGAGAT
>NC_084976.1:31869107-31876607 GCF_963691925.1 Scomber scombrus | reverse complement strand
AGGAGCTATAGACGAGGAGCTGCAGACGAGGAGCTATAGACAAGGAGCTGCAGACGAGGAGCTGCAGACGAGGAGCTGCAGTCTGTCTTTGCTTCCTTCCCTTCTTATTTCCTTCCTTCCTTCTTTTTAATGATCCAACCGACATGAGATCAAATTGGTCTGTATGTGTCCCTTGAATGAAAATGACTTTGACCTCTCTGATCTACAGGAACCCTGAAGGAAGTGTGAAGCTTTTAAAACTCATAAAACTTTACAATCCTCCTGAAAACACTGAACTATCCTGATCTCAACGGAGCCTTTAAACGTCTCTGATCATGTGACGTGTGGAGGGTTCATGTCCCGTCTGAACCAGCTGCTCCACACGTCTGAACCCCGTCGCTGCTTTGCATCAAACACGTTAATAATGATGGTGGTGTTATTGTTCGAGCCGCCGCCGCTCCATCTGCACCTCACAATGAGCCGGGCTCCAACACAGCTGCCTTTGTTCAGCGCCAGGCTTCATTTGAATGGGCCGAGTGAAAAGTTTCACCTTCTGTTTCCATGGAGCGTCCACAGACAGGAAGTCAGCGGCTGATTAAAAACGCAGAGCGAGTCACAGAGAGGATCCCCGCCTGCTGCTGCGTTAGTCACACACACACACACACACAGATACAGATACACACACACAGATACACACACACACACACACACAGATACACACACACACAGATACACACACACACAGATACACACACACACAGATACACACACACAGATACACACACACACACCGGCAACAACACCTGCAGATCAGAAGCACATCAGCCCGAGTTTAAGCTCATTAAAAAAGGAGAATCTGTTGTGTTTGATCAGTTTTCAGTCGTGTTTCTTCACATCTGAGAAGCAAAAATCAGCAAATTCAACAGTTTTCTTTTTAACCTTTGACCTTTAACCTTTAGATGCTGTTTACATTTAAAATCAACGTATACATATTTATTAAAGCTGCACTTTGGATTAATGGGACCAGTATAAAAATGGTTCCTTCCCTCCGTCCTTCCTGTATTCTTTATTTCCTTCCTTCCGTATTCTTTTCCTTCTTTCTTTCTTTCTTTCCTTCCTTCCTTCTGTTCCTCCATCCTTCCTGTATTCTTTCTTTTCTTTCTTTCTTTCTTTCTTTCCTTCTGTTCCTCCATCCTTGCTGTATTCTTTCTTTTCCTTCTTTCTTTCTCTTCCTGTATTCCTTTCTTTCTTTCTTTCCTTCCTGTATTATTTTCTTTATTTCCTGTACTGTATTCTTCTCCTTCTTTCTTTCTTTCTTTCATCTTTCCTTCCCTCTGTTCCTCCGTCCTTCCTTCCTGTATTCTTCTTTCTTTCTTTTATTCCTTCCTTCTGTCCGTCCTTCCCTCCCTCCTTCCCTCCTTCCTTCCCTCCTTCCTTCCTTCCCTCCCTCCCTCCCTCCCTCCCTCCTCTCCTCCCTCCCTCCCTCCCTCCCTCCCTCCCTCCCTCTCTTTTTACTGATCCTTCCCTCATGAGATCAAACTGTTTGATGGCTGAACTAAGATGAGTTTGATGTTCCTGCTTCATAAAGACTTTAAAGTTCTTCCTCCTCTGACTGTAAAGCAGACTGGAGATGATCACATGACTCACAGCAGGTCAGGTGGGAATGAGAGGAATGTGGAGAACTGGTTCAATACAATAAAATAAAAAAATAAAAAATAAAAAAACAGGCTTTACAGGAGAAAAGTCATGAAGAACAAGTCAAAGGTCAAAGGTCAGAGATTCAACCACAGAACAGCTGATCGAGACTCACAGCTTCAACCCGACTTCACTTCATACACACTTATAATACACACTTATAATACACAAAACACACATTATACACACTGTCCATCAACGCATCACCACTACATCATCACACACACACTCATATAATACACACACACAGACACACACAGATACACACACACACTATACACACTGTCCATCAACACATCACCACTACATCCTCACACACACTCAAATAATACACACACACAAACAAACTCATAATACACACACACTCATTATACATACACACACTCATATAATACACACAGATATACACACACACAGATATACACACACACAGATATACACACACACAGACACACACAAACTCATAATACACACACACTCATAATACATACACACTCATAATACACACACAGATATACACACATAATACACAAACACACACTCATAATACACACACACACAGATACACACACACACACTCATAATACACACACACAGACAGAGATACACACTCACTCATAATACACAAACACACATATACTATACAAACACACACATCACATAATATACACACACACACACACAGATACACATACAGAGATACACACATATAATAAACACACACATATAATACAGACAGACACATACACACTAGACTTCTCTTTCCCGAGTACAAAAATACACACTGTTCATCAATGCATCACCACTACACATCCTCACACACACTCATATAATACACACACACACACTCATATAATACACACACACACACACACTCATACATCACCACGTGCTCTGCCAACAGTTTTAAATGTAAGGTTGTGTTTCCTGTCTTGATCAAGAACAACTCAACAAAATTGTCACACATCCAGGACTGTCCTCTCACACACACGCGCGCGCGCACACACACACACACACACACGTGATCGCGTTATCAGCCCGCACAAAACTCCATCCGCTTTCTTTACTATTTAAAGCTTTAATGCTCACTGGCAAAACATAAACACACCATACACTAACTTTAGACATTTACTTTAACTCATTAGGAGCTATTCTAGTATTCGGCGTGTAAATAAGAGTTTTAAAGAGACGCATTTAGGAGGAAAAGTGTTAATTTGTATCTTTGAATGTTGCCTGAACCGCTCAGAACAGCAGCGAGAGCGGATGAGAGATTAATGGGAACCAAGTAGAAAAAGATAAGATTTTATTAAAACTACTACTTCTAATGGGATGTGATGTATGCCGAATTCAAGTACACTTAATAAAGAATCAAATACGTGTATTAATTGTGTTTTAAAACGGAGATACACTTAAAAAAGGAGACTTAATAGTAAGAATTTGGTATTTTTTCAATGGAGTTCTGCTATGAGGAAAAAGCAGCACGCATCGTTACTTCACTTCCTGGCATTAATAAGCATGGTCGCTTAAAAACAAAAGCAGACGATCTCCTGCCGTCGTTTTAACAACTTCACCTCTCACTGACAACACTTTTTATACTTTACTTTTGTTCATGGGGAGTTTTTTTTTACAATCCTGCAGAAAAAAAAGCTCCAGTTTTATTCTTGGAGGTGTTTCTGAGGGATAATGCACAGTTTGAGCTGAAGGGGAGGAAGAGGAGGAAGAGGAGGAGGGGGGGTTTAGCAGCCGGCTAACAGGTAGAGAGGAAACTTACAGATGTGAGGAGGGGTCTCATCTGCTCGCTTTGCTCTTCATCCATCTCCGGAACACTCCTCTTCCTCTCCTCCGGGAGGGTTGAAGCTCATCCACGTCAGATAACCAAAGCGTCTCTTTATGCTGCTCCACTACTTTACTACTGCTGCTCCACAATATATTAACTCCAGATGTAAGGCCCGCCCACTCCTGTGATTGACAGCTCCGGAGTCCGCTTACGTGGCAGTGATTGTTCCGCTTCCACCAATCACAGAGCAGGGAAAGTATAAAGGGGGCGGGGCTTATCTGGTAACAAAGCATGAAGTTTTATTATTGTCTTTCGCTTTAATTCAGCTGTTTATTAGTTATCAATAACACAACTAATACTGTTATTGATCCTTTAATAACACACCAGATATTACTGATATATATTTAAACGCAATGCATGGATAAAAAAGGCAAAAATTAAACCTAAATCTGAGAAATAATGTCTAAATTATGAGATAGTAAATCATAATTATGTTGTTTTTTTCCCCCACTGGTGAATGCAGTGCGCTTCAGTAGATATAAAAACTAACAATATGTTTTATTTATAACTTAATATGTCTTTTTTAATTAAGATGTAAAGATTTCACATCATTTTTACATAGAAACACTTTTATAACTGTCTGATGCCAGGCTGCTAATTAAAATAAATTAAATAATATCATTATAATAAAGCCTGACGTCACAATATTCGTTGATCTTCATTGCAAATCCTGATGAACTTTTATGTTCACATAGATAGATAGATATAGATAGATAGATAGATAGATAGATAGATAGATAGATAGATAGATAGATAGATAGATAGATAGATAGATAGATAGATAGATAGATAGATAGATAGATAGATAGATAGATAGATAGATAGATAGATAGATAGATAGATAGATAGATAGATAGATAGATAGATAGATAGGTAAGTAGGTAGGTAGGTAGATAGATAGATAGATAGGTGGATGGATGGATGGATGGATGGATGGATGGATGGATGGATGGATGGATGGATGGATGGATGGATGGATGGATGGATGGATGGATAGATAGATAGATAGATAGATAGATAGATAGATAGATAGATAGATAGATAGATAGATAGATAGATAGATAGATAGATAGATAGATAGATAGATAGATAGATAGATAGATAGATAGATAGATAGATAGATAGATAGATAGATAGATAGCAGTGATTTGTGTTATTCTTCGTTTATACACTAACACAACCTGTATCTATAGCAACCATAGAACAATCTGATGGTCTGTCTATGCATTACATACCTCATACAAGTGCTAAAGATTGACCTAAAAGTTAAATGGGTTCAATAGATTTTGGTTTTTGAGCAGATATCATGACACAAAGTGACCTCTAGCAAGCGGTGGAGCAGACCTATGAAGGGTTAAGTGTCTGACCCTTTTTAAAGGTAACTGTCTGAGTTTATATATCCACATGTGTCTATTTGTATATTGAAAAAAGTTCAATACAAAGATGTCAAAATAAAACTGTTGTTTTCAGACAATCCGAGGTAGATTCCTCCTCTCGGCTTTATGGAGCTTTATAGTGAGTTTCAGCTCATTGTTAACTGTTCGGGTTCACTCTCAGTTTCTCATAGCGTCGTAATCAGATAAAAAGCTGCTGTACTCTACCTGCTCAGCACCAAACAGACAGACAGTTAGCTGTAGACTAGCTGGTGAACATAGTGGACCCTGTGCAGTGTTATTTTATCTGTATTTGACTCGTGAATGCTGCTAAGTGAGGCTCGGGTTTCCTGCAATGTTGTTTTAATATTTCCACTGAGAGATGTGCAATCTGTGGGTTGTGCAATATGTCATCGCATCGTATAGTATTGCATCGCATCGTATAGTATTACATCGCATCGCACCGCATACTATCGCATCGCATCGTATAATATTGCATATCGCATATCGCATATAGCATATCGCATACTATTGCATATCGCATATCGCATATCGCATTGCATCGTATAGTATTGCATCGTATAGCATCGCATATCGCATATCGCATATCGCATATCGCATATCGTATATCGTATATCGTATATCGCATATCGTATATCGTATATCGTACATCGCATATCGTATATAGTATATCGTATATCGCATATCGTATATCGTATATCGCATATCGTATATCGTATATCGTACATTGCATATCGTATATAGTATATCGTATATCGCATATCGCATATCGTATATCGCATATCGCATATCGCATATCGCATATCGCATATCGTATATCGCATATCGTATATCGCATATCGCATATCGTATATCGCATATCGCATATCGCATATCGCATATCGCATATCGCATATCGTATATAGTATATCGTATATCGCATATCGCATATCGCATATCGTATATCGCATATCGCATATCGCATATCGCATATCGCATATCGCATCATATCGTAGTCTACATGTGTGAGGTTAAAATTGTCTGTTAATGTTTCTGAATGGCAAAGACAGGAAGTAACTAAATCACACCTGAGAAAAATAAATAAATAAATATTGTACTGGTGGGACAGGAAGTTGTATTCTCCCATTCTATCATGCAGCCCTTGAATGCAGCATTGTGGGAAAACAGAAAACAGAGATAATTTAACAGATGAAGTTCAGCAGTAAAAACAAAGTGATAAAAGTTAAAAAGCCGCCTGGCTGGTGATGGAGGAGCCGCTCAGTGTCGGCTCTGTTTGAACAGCTTATCTGTGATTAGCAGCTTCATGTTGCTGCAGCGTTTCCCCTCCTGCTGCTGCCGCTCACTCTCTAATCCTGACAGATTATTTCATTACAGTAAAGTCATTGTTGTTCCCACAAAGCAGCGCAGGGGGCCTCTGACACCCCCCCCCCCCCCCACAACACCACCAAGGTCTTTTATTCTTCATATCATAAGTATATCTTCAGAGGAAATAACACATGAAGTGCTTTGAAAAGACCAACATTTATTACTCTGAATCTATAAAGTCTCACATACTGTTCATATTCTCTCCTCACAGTTTGTTATCCTCATAAAAAGTGTTTATACCAAATGTTGAAGCACAGATGTGTTTAGAAAGCATCAATAGTCGATCTGACTGATCAATAAATGCTTTTACACCACTAAACATCTCCTATCACACAATATCATGTCCTATTTTACCTCAGACATGAAAATATAACATAATGATGGAAATGTATTTAACCTTTGTGTCGTCCTCCTGGGTCAATTTGACCCCGTCTGGTTTGACTGTTCCTTCTTTCCTTCCTTCCTTCCTTCCTTCCGTCTGTCCTTCCTTCCTCCCTCCCTCCTTCTTTCCTTCCTTCCCTCCTTCCTTCCGTCCTTCCTTCCTTTCCTTCCTTCTTTCCTCCATCCATCCTTCTTTCCTTCCTTCCTTCCTTCCTTCCTTCCTTCCTTCCTCCCTCCCTCCCTCCCTCCCTCCCTCCTTTCATTCCTTCTTACTTCCTTCATTCCTTCCTTCCTTCATTCCTTTCTTCCTCCCTCCCTCCCTCCTTTCCTTCCTTCTTCCTTCCTTCCTTCCTTCCTTCCTTCCTTCCTTCCTTCCTTCCTTCCTTCCTTCCTTCCTTCCTTCCTTCTTTCCTCCATCCCTCCTTCTTTCCTTCCTTCCTTCCCTCCTTCCTTCCGTCCTTCCTTCCATCCTTCATTCCTTTCCTTCCTCCCTTCCTTCCTCCCTCCCTCCTTCTTTCCTTCCTTCCTTCCCTCCTAATTTCCTCCATCCATCCTTCTTTCCTTCCTTCCTTCCTTCCTTCCGTCCTTCCTTCCTTTCCTTCCTCCCTTCCTTCTTTCCTCCATCCCTCCTTCTTTCCTTCCTTCCTTCCCTCCTTCTTTCCGTCCTTCCTTCCATCCTTCATTCCTTTCCTTCCTCCCTTCCTTCCTCCCTCCTTCCTTTCTTCCTTCCTCCCTTCCTTCTTTCCTTCCTTCCCTACTTCCTTCCTTCTTCCTCCCTCCCATCCTTCCTTCCTTCCCCCCTCCTTTCCTTCTATCCTTCCTTCCTTCCTCCCTCCTTTCCTTCCATCT
>NC_084976.1:31864107-31866607 GCF_963691925.1 Scomber scombrus | reverse complement strand
ACAATACTGCTCTTATGTTGCTATTTTCCTCATGAAGACCCAGAGAGGTCAAAACTTTTCCTCTTTTAGTCAAATCAAGTTTTTGGGACACTCTCCCTTTTTTCCCCCCTGTTTTAAATCTGTCGTCCTACATCTGGTATAAATATAGGATGGGATGTGCACACAATTATCTCTCAATTTGGAGGTTTTTTATTAACCTGCAGGGAGTTCGTGTCCCCATTTCTAAACTCCTGACTGCAGCCGTCCTATCAATACAGCGAAGAGTTTAAAAAGTGCAGAGAAGAGAAATTAATACACCAAATAATTAAATATACAGAAAATAACGTTAAAAACATAAAAAAAGACTTCCCAGAAATGTTATTTTCTACGTTGCAACATAATGATGCTTAAATACATTAATCTACAATATAAGACAATGTTTTCTTGTCTCAACAAAAGATGGAAATTAATTTAACTTAGATGCAGGCTGCAGATGTTGGGTTCTAGCTGCAGATGTTGGGTTCTAGCTGCAGATGTTGGGTTCTAGCTGCAGATGTTGGGTTCTAGCTGCAGATGTTGGGTTCTAGCTGCAGATGTTGGGTCCTGGCTGCAGATGTTGGGTCCTGGCTGCAGATGTTGGGTTCTAGCTGCAGATGTTGGGTTCTAGCTGCAGATGTTGGGTTCTAGCTGCAGATGTTGGGTTCTAGCTGCAGATGTTGGGTCCTGGCTGCACATGTTGGGTGCTGGCTGCAGATGTTGGGTCCTGGCTGCAGATGTTGGGTCCTGGCTCCAGATGTTGGGTCCTGGCTGCAGATGTTGGGTCCTGGCTGCAGATGTTGGGTGCTGGCTGCAGATGTTGGGTGCTGGCTGCTGGCTGCTGGCTGCAGATGTTGGGTTCTGGCCGCAGATGTTGGATCCTGGCTGCAGATGTTGGGTCCTGGCTGCAGATGTTCGGTCCTGGCTCCAGATGTTGGGTCCTGGCTGCAGATGTTCGGTCCTGGCTCCAGATGTTGGGTGCTGGCTGCAGGGCTGCGGAGCGTTAATGAGCTCCAACACTGATGAGACCTGAATCCGGTTCATCCTGCGGATGTTGGACGGTGTTGAGGGGAAATCACAGTTTTATTTCCAGCTTTAGTTTCACCCTCAGATTTAAGAGTTTCTGGTTTTGACTAATGTAACCCTCCAGCTCCCTCTGGTGGTCCAGCAGCTCAGCTCAGCACAGTCCTCCTCCTCCTCCTCACCATCATTGCCCCCGGCTCTCCCGGGGCTGATTGGAGGTCGGCCGGCAGGTGGAGGCTTCGCTGGGCCGGGCCGAGCGTCAGCAGCTTCCTCAGGTGAGCCAGGACCAGGTGCTTCATGCTGCCGGACGGCTTAGAGTGGGCCAGAGCAATGGATTCTGGGAGATCAGGTCTGAGAGGAAAGACAGAGAAAAACGCAGAGAGGTCAACTCACAGGTCACTTACTAGCTTTTTCTGGTGCTTTCAACAGTATCATGTTCTTCCCAAACAGAATAAATTCATTTCACTGATTAAAACAGTGAGATCTGAGAGGCTGCTGCTGCTGTAACAGTACTAATGATGCTACTAATACTACTAATGCTACTAATGCTACTGATGCTACTAATGCTACTAATGCTGCTGCTTTCACTGTTATTAATGCTGTACTACTACTGTTACTGCAGCTGACAGTACTACTACTACTAACACTAGTACTAATAGTGCTTTAGCACGTCTGTCCATGTGTCTGTTACAGATGTTGCAGATGTTACAGGTGTTTTTACCTGTTGAGTCTGCAGTGGTGTCTGTAGTGGAGGTCGAGGCCCTGCAGCTGGGGTCTTAGGGGCCGGTGGGGACACCCGGGGGCCCTCAGGTTCTTGGACAGAGCCGTCAGAGAGTCTCTGTAGATCAGACCGCGCCGAGACGACACGACGGGACAGTGGTGACACGTCGCCAACTGAAGTCCAAGCACAGAGAGAGATTGTTTATTACAGATGCTGCCTCCCTATATTTCATCCTCCTGTTGTCTTCGAGTCAAGGAAGGAAGGGAGGAAGGAAGGAAAGGAGGGAAGGAGGAAGGAAGGAAGGAAAGGAGGAAAGGAAAGGAAAGGAAAGGAAAGGAAAGGAAGGAAGGAATAATGGAGGAATTAAGGAAGGTAGGAGGGAGGGAGGAAAGAAGGAAGGAGGGAGGGAGGGAGAAAGGAAAAGAGGAAGGGAGGAAGGAAGGAATGAAAGAAGGACAGAGGAAAGAAGGAAGGGGGAAGGTAGGGGGAGGAAAGAAAGAGAGAAGGAGGGAGGGAGGAAAGAAGGAAGGAAGGAAGGAAGGAAAGGAGGGAGGAAGGAAGGGGGGAAAGGAAAGAAGGAAGGGTGGAAGGAAAGGAAGGAAGGAAGGAAAGTACGAGGGAGGGAGGAAAAAAGGAAGGAAGAAGGGAGGAAAGAAGGACAGAGGAAAGAAGGAAGGAAGGAAGGAAGGAAGGGCAGTGACAAGTCAAATCCTTGAATCACTGAATCACATCTTTGTCAAA
>NC_084976.1:31814107-31859107 GCF_963691925.1 Scomber scombrus | reverse complement strand
TCTGTGTAACACGTCACACGAGCAAATTAGACTTTTGGAAATCCCCAAAATGATTTCTTAATGGAATAAAAAAAAACAAGTTACAGCACACATTTAAGTCTTTTGTGTAACAAATGTCCATTTGTTTGTGTTTTGTAACATTAAAATTGGGACACTGGGACAGATCATCTTGTTTTATGCTGAGAAAGAACATAGTACAAATCCCTTATGTGAGTAGCCTAAATAATATAATAAGAGTTTAAATAGAAAATTATTTTGACTAATCAATTGAATTAATTATTTTGACTATTTAACTTAAGTACAAACTATGTGTAGTTTCTATATTCACTTAAGTAATTATTGGATTAACTGCTGCTGAACACATTCCAGCTCTGACTTCAGTTATCATACAATAATCAAAAAAATTCAATTTAACATGAGAAATATAAAGATTTCTGAAACAGGAAGGTGCTTTGTGACGAGGGTATTTTATTCATTTATTGTTTATTTAACAATAACAATACATTTATTATCCCATGTAGAGCTGTGTAAAGTCCAAGTACCTAAAGATTGTACTTCAGACCCTTTATTTCCTCAAATAATGATAATAAAAAATAAAACTCTGATCTCTGATGATCTGAATATCGGATATGAACACTGGTTTTTAATTTCTTTAAAGTATTTTTAAGTATCTACAGTTGGTCATTACTGTTGGATGTGCTGGGCCTGATTTTGGAAGTTTGTCACTGTGTAGACGACCCAGCTAGTTGAGCTACTACTCTAGAAAACCTAACCCTATATCGTGTGGTGTCATGTGTATTAGGCAGCAGGGGAGAGACTGATGCAGATTATAAAGGGCAGGCAGGGACAGTTCAATGGAGATAAAGAAGCTCACAGGCATTGTTGTTGCAAGTCCAAATCATCTAAACAGCAGTAGTATTAATCCACAGAGTTGCAGGGTTGAGGCAAGTGCAGGTCCGGGTAACCGATAACAGAGGAATCATGACAACAACAACAATAATCTGACAAGGGAACAAAGGATCTGGGCTGGTATGATAAGAAAGTGGCTGACAAAGGAGTGAGTTGCAGGGCGGAGTAGGTCAGCTGACTGCAGGACTGATGAGAAGTGGAAACAGGTGTGTAGACGGGGAAAGAAAGGAAAGTCTAATAAGGACTGGGGAGTCAAAGGAAGGTGAGCTGAGACTGGAAACAGAGAGCTAGGGATGAGAGAAGGAATGAAGAGCAGCAGCCAACTGTTGTTTGTAGTAAGCGCCACAAGATGGCAGTAGATACATTAGAGGTTCTCGTGCAAGTATACTTATCAGACAGAGGGAATCAGAAATGAAGGCCTCTTTCTAATATAAGCCTGCTTCCAATAAAGGCCTGGTACCCTCTGCAGTTGAGGTAAATAAAGCACCAACCAATATTTGAGGAAATTACTTACTTTCCATAACTGAAAAAACTAATTAAAATCTGAAAAAACAGAAGGACAGTACTACATCCCAACTAGGAAGTACACAGTACCACCAGTAATATTAACATTTTAGAGATATTTTTTGTATCTTATAGAAGTATGATCAAAGTAAGTGTATAAGGATTTGTTTTACACACAGAATAAATTCCAGATTCCTCTCCAGAGACTCCAGAGACCTAAAAAGACTCATCGTTAATCCTGTGGTCAACATGTGTCCGGTGTGGTTCGTCTTCCTGCTGCTGGCTGCACTGAAGCCAGGTAAGATTTGGTCCTCAACAGAAAAACGTTAGCATCAGTTGTTCAAATTCTTAATGAACTGGGCAGACACCATACATTATGACTTCACCCTTTAGGTTTCATTGGAGCCAGACTTGTACTACTCTTGAATCACGGCCCAAAAGCTGATTTAACTAAGTTGTTTTAACAGAGCAGGTGTCATAATTAAGTAAAATTAAACTTAGTGAAATACTGCGGAAATAATCTGAGCAGCAAGTGAGTCAACCATCAATCACAGGTGTCAGTCAGTGCCAACAGAGCTCACATCAAAACTACTATAAGACTTAAAATCCTATTAACAGAGCAATCATTTCAGAAAAATAACCATAATGACTCTTTGAAAGAAAAGACTGACTTAGTATTTCTAGTGAGAAGTTGAGGTTTTTTTGAAAGCGGGTCAGTTGTAGCATCTGTTGAATCCAATGAAATATGTTTATTTTGTATGAAGAGGAGATAGAGAATTTACAAACTCACTAATAACACTGAGAGCAATCTCAGATTTAAGGCATTTATTAGTGAATATCAGAATCAAATTATGCATACAACCCAAAACAGCTTTCATGCAATACAGACAGACTACTCGGACGAAGTAGGGTGCAGCTCTCACAGTCTCAAGACTCATGAGAAGACTGGACCCCGTTGAGTAGAAATCTCTCAGCTTTAATAGTAGATTGATGACATAAGGATCCGGCATCTGGTCACATACACAGTCCAATGTTCGTTTGCACAGACAGTTCAACTCTGTTCACTGTCTGGGTTTCAGCTTGCTGACTCGGTTCAAGATATTTACTTAACCAGTTCATTCAAACATACTTTGTACTAGCTGTCTCAAATTACACAGTATATCAGAAAAATAACAGTAATAAAGTAATTAATTTTCCTTCACAGCATCTAGTGGCCGTCGGTGACACTTTAAGGTGCTTCTGCGTTGGCTTCAGCCTCAAGCTGTGGTAGTTGTTTCCTTTGTAGAAGAATTTCTTACGAGTTGAATTAAAACACTGAGCGATGAATCTTCACTCTTTACATAACAGCACGGAGACAGTTTCAGCTTGTATACTGTAACTGCTAGTGGGAATTATGAAGAAGAGAGGGAAATGAAGTAATAAAGTAATAAAGTAATAAAGTATAAAAACAAAAGTCATTGTACAGATGTCCTTAGGCATTTTACAGAAGTTAACCCTCGTGTCGTCTTCCCGGGTCAATTTGACCCTCCCGTCTGTTTCGACTGTTCCTTCTTTCCTCCCTTCCTTCCTTCCTTCCTTCCTTCCTTCCTTCCTTCCTTCCTTCCTTCCTTCCTTCCTTCCTTCCTTCCTTCCTTCCTTCCTTCCTTCCTTCCATCTGTCCTTCTTCCCTCCCTCCTTCTCTCTTTCTTTCCTTCCTCTCTCTTTCCTCCCTTCCTTCTGTCCTTCCTTCCTCCCTCCCTCCTTCTTTCCTTCTTTCCTTCCTCTCTTCCTTCTTTCCTCCCTCTTTCGCTCTTTCTTTCCTCCCCCCTAGCTTCCTTCCTTCCTTCCTCCCTTCCTCTTTTCCTTTCTCCCTCCCTCCCTCCTTCTCTCTTTCTTTCCTCCCTCCTTTCTTCCTTCCTTCCTTCCTTCCTCTTTCCTTTCCTTCCTTCTTCCTTCCTCCTTTCCTTCCTTCCTCCCTCTTTTCCTTCCTTCTTCCTCCCTTCCTTCCTTCCTTCCTCCCTCTTTTCCTTCCTTCTTCCTCCCTTCCTTCCTTCCTCCGTCTTTTCCGTCCTTCTTCATCCCTTCCTTCCTTCCTCCCTCTTTTCCTTCCTTCTTCATCCCTTCCTTCCTTCCTCCCTCTTTACCTTCCTTCTTCCTTTCTTCCATCCTTCCTTCCTCCCTCCCTTCCTTCCTTCTTCATCCCTTCCTTCCTTCCTTCCTCCCTCTTTTCCTTCCTTTTTTCACCCCTTCCTTCCTTCCTCCCTCCTTTCCTTCCTTCTTCCTTTCTTCCATCCTTCCTTCCTCCCTCCCTTCCTTCCTTGACTCGAGGACAACAGGAGGGTTAAGGCATACACATGACACAATAAATCCCTCACACTTTCTTTAAGGAGAAATATGACCATGTGTGTTAGAGATCTCAGCAGATTCTTTTTTCTTTTTCCAGAGTCCATAGCCGCTGTACATGAAAACAACACTGGCCTGAATTTCATTGCTGTTTTTCCGGAGAACATTGCCTACTATCATCCTTCTCACCCCCAAAATCAGGTTCAGATCACAGCCTTGTATGACAACACCCAGGTCATCATTAAACAGTCTAGCTACGAAACCTCATATCTGACATTGACCGCTGCAGAGAAACGGGACATCATACTTGGAAAAAAACTAGAGATGAGAAAGCAAGACATTTCCGACAGGACTCTCCAAATTACCAGCACCAAGATTATCACTGTCCATGCCATCAGCCTCAAGGACAACAGTGTGCAGACTGCTCTGGTTATACCTACTGACAAACTGGGGACAGAGTACTTCATCCCACCTATACCCACAATCCAAGGAACCACTGACTCTGACATGGTCACGACTTCTGTAACTGAAAGAGGTCCATTCAGAATTATTGTTGTCAATGCAGATCAAGATAACAAGATAACTGTTGAAGGTGCAATGCCCAGTGAAGTTCTTCTTCAGCCCTACCAGAACACTCAGATCTTACTAAATGCAGATGCAGCTTTGCGGACTGTGAAAACAGACCAGCCGGCTGCGGTCCTCTTTGGTCATACTTGCGCCATGCGGCACAACTGCTCCTGCGGGATGCTGTACACCCTCCTGCCACCAGCCGAAAAAAAGAAGCTC
Organism: Scomber scombrus; assembly: GCF_963691925.1. Classification (NCBI taxonomy): domain Eukaryota; kingdom Metazoa; phylum Chordata; class Actinopteri; order Scombriformes; family Scombridae; genus Scomber; species Scomber scombrus. Next base: position 31,854,586 of record NC_084976.1, on the reverse strand, counting down.
AATTACTTTATTCCTCCTGTACTGGCCAAAGATGCTGAAGCTGAAACATTTGTACTTCTGTCAGAGGGAAAATCCACCAAAGTAGAAGCCTTTAACCCGAAGTCACCACTGGTAAGGACCTCCGGTACTGCTGTTCTCTACCGTCCCGGCTTGCTCCTCACTCTGATCCCAGAGACAGACTTTGGCTCTTGTTATGCTGTCAATTTCATTTCCAACATGATAAACAGGGCAGTGATCATAGTCCACAAAGATTTTATTGATGGGATTCATGTTCAGCGTCTTCCTCTGGAGAGTCCGGAGTGGGAAACGCTGAAAGGGACAGAGTTTGTCTCAACGCATATTACTTTGTTGTCGGGAAAGACCATCATCTGGCATTCTCACTCCAAAATGGCTGTCTACTTTGTAGGACAGAAGGATAGCACTCTGTTTGGGAACCCAGCAGCTATGATCAGCAAAACCCCAGGTAAGGAGAAGTGTTGCCAGATTGGGGGACTTCCCACCTATTTGAGTATTTTTTATTTTGATGTGTGGGTCAACAGAGCAGTTCAAAGATCTTTACACAAGTAAAAGCAGATATAAATGATGACATGACAGAAACTCTAACACAGCAAACAAAATGACACATAAGTCATTGATTTCTTATGAAAAGTACACTCTAATTTGAGTTTTTCTGTTTTGTTTCGTCTACACACCGTCTATTCACCAGATTTCAGAGGTTGCGCCGTGATTCCAGAAGTTGTACAAATCGGAGAAGAGGCAGCCAGCTGGCAAGAATCTCTGAAGTACTGCAAAGACAACAACATGGAGCTGGTCAGCATCTCCGAAGCCAAACTCCAGGAACAGATCAAGGAAAAAATCATGCAGGCGAACAACGACAACCTGCGGGAGGTGTGGATCGGCATGCGTCGGAGCTCCCTGAATGGAGAGTGGTATTGGCTGAACAAGGATACGGTTGAAAGCACCAACTGGGACGAAGGGGAACCCGGCACGGTGCAGGACGGCCAATGTGTCAGCATGAGTCTGGAGACCGGAAAGAATTTTGTTTGGAGTGACAAGGACTGCTGCCATGCTGCCCGTCCCGTCTGCTACAGCAGCCCCGTCTTGTTACCCATGTACTGGTCATGAGGTTTAAAGCCAGTGGAAACTCAAATCCACAATGGCATTATACTAATATGATTTAGGGTCTTAGTAAGCATCTAAAAAGCATTAGAAGCTAGATTTAATCGGTTTGAATTGTGCTGTGGTTATGCTAAAAAAACAAGTGAAGAGGCTCCAAAAAAGAAACTACTAAGATTTTACTTTTGAGCTGCAATGATAAGTTAGTCAAGATATAACATTTTTTATCATCTATTATTTGTTTAAGTGGTTTTTCAAGCAAAACTGCCAAATATTTAATGGTCCCAGGTTCTCTGATATAAGAATGTGTTTCTATTAATGGTCCTCTGTTATATTAAAGCCACTGGAAACCCACAACAGCCTTCTAACTATGTCATTTAGGGTCTTGAGTACGTAATAGTAAGCATCTAAAAAGTATTAGAAACTAGTTTAAATACAAATTTGAAATATTGTTTAAGTTTCTCTAACTTTCCTATGATTGGGTTTGAATTGTGCTGTGGGTGTGTGATGCAAAAATTCCCCAAAATTCAGCAAACCAATCATAATCTACATGATGTGCTGCGGGAAGATTATTGTCTGATTCCAATCATATCAACATTTTTACTATTTCAAGCCACATTTTCAGAGGTTTTAAGGGACGTAAATACTTGGACAAACACATGGAGGTGTGAAGCATTGGCAGTTTGATTTCTGAACATATCCTTTATTGTCAGTGTCCTCATGCTGATTAAAATATAGCAAAAATAATGATTCTTACACATTAACCATTAGTAGTTTTATTTGTCTGTTCTCAACCATAACCATACTTTAGTTTCCTTGTGCTAATTTTATTGGAATATTGTTGAAATGTCTGATTAAATGTTGTCGAAAGGTCCTGAGAAATTATGAGTAATTATTATGAATATTGTGAAAATGATTATGATTAATTCAGAAACCTTTTAACTTCACCACACCTCGGTCATGTAGGTTTGAAGAACAGAACATCAGGTTTAAAGGATGCATTAAAAAACAATAAGAGCTGTAAATTTCTACTGACTAACATCCGATCGCTGACCTGAACTCTTTGATCCAAACGGTAAAAAATTATAGTTCCCCATTCAACACAAGCATAAAGTAAAGTTTTAAAATAACTGCTGATATAATTTTCAACTCTATACATGTTTTATTTTGTATTTCTTGGAATTATTGGTTGAAGTAAGTAGGCGTGAGTCAAAATAAAGTGACTGGGATCTGATTGGTCCGAGGAAATCCAACATTCATCACTTTGGTCGTAATAATTGCTTGAATTTGATAGTAAATAAAGAATTTTAATCCATTTATAGAGAATCAGTGTACTGCTTGATGGTATTGATGGTATCACTTGAGAAATGAGCCTGTTTCTTACTGTAAAAGTGAAGAAGGATCAACGTCTGGTTTGATCATTTTAATCTAAGATTGTGGATGTAGGATCACTGCTTTTGCCTCGTAACTGTGTGTCTTGTGGAATGTGTTTTGTTGTCTTTATGAGGCCCATTGCTCTTCTTCTATCTTGGCTTATATCCAAATAAGGTAGAAGCTCAGAGTCCTGGGTTTGGGGACCCTGGTAATCAACCTGAGGCTCTGGTTTTAAGGCTGCATGAGTGTAGGACGTGCACACTCTGCTCCGTGATCGTCTTCTATTGGGTAAAATGATATAGGCTGATATGTTTGACCAATCACAGATGATTTCTTTGTTCTCTTAGAAACTATAATAGTTTAGACTCATTTTGTATGTGTGCTGTCTCCTTATTGTACAATAATACTTGTTTAATCTTCAACCCAGCAGTGTTTGTGTATTATTTCATATTTGTGTTTAATCTTGTGACAATTTCCACAACACCTACAGTGGCCCCAAAAGACAAAACACACAAAAATATTACCACAAACCTAAACGATAACAAAAATGAAATCACAGACATTATGAAGACTGCAGGAATACATTTGTCCTTTTGGTGCTGTTTATTGTTTTGGAGCAAATTTCTCTTAATGTTTGTTTGATTGCATAAAATACCACACAATTCATTTATTTCAATAGAATTTAATTTCAAAGTCAACCGAAAGACACATTTACACACAAATAAGTCTACAGAGAAATGAACTGAGTCGAGTCAGAGGCTGAACTGAAACATGCATTATTATTATGTGTGAGGCAAATAAACACAATCCGACTGGTGGTTAATTTCATGCGAATTAATTTCATGCAAAGAGAAAAGTTCGCTTCACTTTCTGTCTGAACTCAACTTTAAATGTGTCTACAAGCAAAGTAAACACTTCAACATACACTACCAGTCAAAAGTTTGGACCCACACTCTCATTTAAGGGATTGGGAAAGTGTGTCCAAACTTTTGACTGGTAGCCTACTGTAAAAGGAAAATATATTTCCCAATAATACATAAATAATAACCTAATATTTACTTACATTTAAGTGGAGCTTAACATTCCTGTTTACCCATCATCAGTACCAAATTACAGGAAACTTCATAGATTTCCCATAATTTCATTAATATTGTCTTGAATGCTCCAAAAGAAATTTAAACTCATATGTAATTATGTAATGATTTCCATGCATCACTCCAGAAGACAATCTTTTTGAAATCAATAAATGATTATAGTTTATAATAAAACAACATTTTTGTGAGGACTTTATTGTTTTTTTGTCAGGATGAAAAAGCTCCTGACACTTTTAGATTGTGTGATTAACCCTTACATAATGTTCAGGATCAAATTTGACCCATTTTTACATTTGAGAGCTGTGAAAACATCCTATTACACATTTCCTCTAGTTTGACTTTTCCTAATGTGACCCCGAATATACAAAAACAAAAATAAAATGCATAATTTGTTTAACCTTCGTGTCGTCCTCCCGGGTCAAATTGACCCCGTCTGTTTTGACTGTTCCCTCCTTCCTTCTTTCCTTCCCTCCTTCCTTCATTTCTTCCTTTCTCCCTCCCTCCTTCCCTCCTTTTCTTCCTTCTTCCTCCCTCCCTCCCTTCCTTCCTTCCTCCTTTCCTTCCTCCTTTCCTTCTATCAAATGTTCTCCTGGATCATAATATAGTGATTGTGAATTTGTGATTTGTGATTTTTCCCATAAAAACATAGAATATTTGCTCTCTGACAGCTTCATTAACCCTCCTGTTGTCTTCGAGTCAAGGAAGGAAGGGAGGAAGAAGGAAGGAAAGGAGGGAGGAAGGGAAGAAAGGAAGGAAGGGAGGAAGGAAAGGAGGGAGGAAGGGAGGAAGAAGGAAGGAAAGGAAGGAAGGACGGAGGAAAAAAGGAAGGGAGGAAGGAAGGGAGGAAGAAGGAAGGAAAGGAGGGAGGAAGGGAGGAAGAAGGAAGGAAAGGAAGGAGGGAAGGAAGGAAGGGAGGAAGGAAAGGAGGGAGGAAAGGAAAGAAGGAAGGGAGGAAGGAAGGAAAGGAAGGAAGGATGGAGGAAAGAAGGAAGGAAGGAAGGTAGGAGGGAGGGAGGGAGGAAAGAAGGAAGGAGGGAGGGAAGGAGGAATGAAGGTAGGAGGAAGGAAGGAAAGAAGGACAGAGGAGGGAAGGTAGGGGGGAGGAAAGAAAGAGAGAAGGAGGGAGGGAGGGAGGAAGGGAGGAAGGAAGGAAGATAAGAAGGAAGGAAGGAAGGAAATAAGGAAGGAAGGAAGGAAGGAAGGAAGGAAGGAGGGAGGGAGGGAGGAAGGAAGGACAGACGGAAGGAAGGAAGGAAGGAAGGAAGGAAGGAAGGAAGGAAGGACAGAATCAAGGAAGAAAAGGGGATGGATGAAAGAGAGAAGGAAGGAGGGAGGAAGGACAGAGGGAAGGAAGGAAGGAAGGAAAGAAGGAACAGTCAACACAGACGGGGTCAATTTGACCCGGGAGGATGACAGGAAGGTTAAGGATTGATGGAGAGTTTATGAATGTGAATTGGTGTAAAGACTAATTATGAGTCATAATATGAACAGTATGTAAAGGGTCAATCATACACACAGTAATAATAATAATAAACGTCTAATAAACATATGTAAATGAATCATCAGAGCAGGTTACTTCCACCAGCAGCTGACTCCCTGCAGAGCTCCTGCCTGCACCATCCACACCCCCGTCCCCACCAGCAGGATGACCTTTGCCCCCAGACAGACCGACAGCAGCAACAGGAGAGGCGGCGATGCTCTGGCCACGGACATCGGCGGTCGGGGGGGCAGGACGTACAGCGTGGCCTGCTCTTTGCCCAGCGGGTTGGAGGCGCTGCAGGTGTACTGCTGCCCAGGCTCCACGTCTCTCAGCTGGCTGACGGTGTGGTAGTGAGCCTGGGACTCCTGAGCCAGCGGGCCGACCGGTGAACCCTCCAGCAGGTCGTCCGGTCCGAGCCACTGGACGTCTGGCAGCGGGGAGCCCTGCACCCGACACAGAGCTCTGTAACCTACCTGCTCGCTGCCCTCCACTGACAGATCCAGGATCTTTGGAGGAGCTGCAACAGGAAGGAAAACAGATGAGTAAATGAAACTGAAAAGTGCTAGTTTAATCAACCAAAGCATGGTGTCTATTTCAGATGTTGTGGGAGTTCTACAGAGGTCTATCGGACGACCCTGCATGTTGAAAAATGACACTAAGGGGGCGAGAACTGTTTAAAGAAACATCCGAGGATGAGCTGGGACACATCATTAACATTCATGTACTACTAATGCATTCAATAAGCTAAACTTCTTCCCCGGAGTTGTCTGTGCTTTTTCGTCTCACAGGTAATCTGGGCCTGTAGACGTCCGGGTGACAGATTCCAGTCCCAGACCTTCAATGTGCTTCTCTCTCCTCTCTTCTCCAACCGGTCGAGGCAGATGTTCTCCCACTCTGAGTCTGGTTCTGAGGTTTCTTCCTCTTAAAAGGGAGTTTTTTCTTGCCACTGTCGCTAAGTGCTGCTCAGGTGGGAATGTTGGGTCTCTTTAATTTAAACCTGAAGAGTTCGGTTTAGAACCTGCTCTATGTGTAAAGTGCCTTGAGATAACTTTGTTGTGATTTGGCGCTATACAAATAAAGATTGATTGATTGATTGATTGACATCATCAGTGATGTTCCTGAGATCATCGGGTGTTTCGGGTCACACACCATCAGACACCCTCACACAGGTGATCCAGCCAGGGTTGATCAGACCCGGCTTGTGTCCCAGCAGCATTGGCCCATTATCAAAGGCCACCTAGAAGCCTTTTCTACACCCTCTATGGTAGACTTGATGGTTCTCCTATTGACAGTTCCTGTGATACCAAGAAGAACGTAGAGCTTGCACAATGAGTGGCCAGCAAAGCCTCTACACCCAACCTCAGTGGGCTCACAGCAAGCTTTCCCACCATGACTCCGACACTGCTCCACCAGCTCTTGGTATTTGGATGGATGCTGGGATTGAGAACGGTCAGCTTCCCTGCAGCCTCGATATTTCAATTTAACGCTGCATTCATTAGAAACAACATTGCCCAGGAACATGATCCAGGCAGACATTTGGCAACGCAACATATAAAACAACAAATAAATGTATTTGCATTAAGCGTAATATCTAGGAGACAATATATAACACTTGTATTAAAAGTATGCGTTGCACAAATGATTTAACTGTGGTTTTGAGAGGTGGATGCTTCTATAAGAGCTTCTTGGTTGAGCTTACATTTTGCTTCTAAGACCCCCAACATGCATCCAGTGTTTTTAATGTAAATTCGACCTCTGCCCTCCGTAGAAGCCTACCTTCCACTCTCAGTCTGGTTCCCATCTTGTCCTCGAAGCTGACGTGTTCCCGGCCCTGGATCTCCACCCGGCAGAAGTAGCGTCCATTGTCCTGCAGGGTGGCACTGTTGATGCGTAGCGACAGGTCATGCTCCCGTGGGTTTCCCTCCAGCCGGTACCGCTGGTCCTGCTTGGGCCCCGGCTCGCAGGTGGGGGCTCCGGTCCGGCTGGTGCAGCGAAACAGGACGGTGGCGCCCTGTCCGTGGCCCAGACGCCACAAAACCTGCAGGGAGGAATGCTGGGAGTGCTGCGGGTGGCTGAAGGTGCAGGGCAGCACCACCGGGTAACCCTCCATGGCTCGTACCTCCGGCTGTACATGAATGGACCAGCCGTCATCTGCGGCACCGAGGACTTGAGGAGGAGAGTTTGTGATAGTTTATTTTATCAAGAGGAATAAGATATATCAGGCTTTGATACTGTTGTTGATTAGAGCGTTATCAACAATCAGATTGATGCCCTTGACCTGGAATTGGTGGTTTATTGCAAGAAAACACAAGAAATCCTTTGTACATCTCATATTTATACATATATCAGATGTCATCAGCCAGAACACAAACAATTCCTGTTTTTTTCCCCTACGTCTGCATGCCATGTCACTACCCAGCCAGAATGTCATTGTGGGCCCCACATTGGTTAAATGCTGGCTATTTGGATACTGAGTGGGCATGGGCTTGAACTGGACACATTTTCAGTAACATAGGCGTCACATGTGGGGCCCCACCTGAAGCCCACATGGGCTGACTGTATGAGCCCCATAAGGGATGGAAGTGGGCTAAGCGGGCATAAACAGGGCAAATTCTATGGGCCCCATATTGTGAAGCCCATGTGGGGCTCATGTTTCTGGCTAAATGGGCCCCATCCATTCTGTTCCTACTTAGACCCCATATGGGCAAACACAGGTGGGGTCACCATGGAAACTGTAGACAAACCCACTTGGGACCCATATTGCTGCCCAAATTTAACCCTTATGGGCCCACATAGACGTGCTGGCTGGGTTTGTACGAACTGTCCTGTTTTGAACACTTCACTAACAATTATTCAAAATGACCTCACAACACCATGTAATGTCCATTTGGGGGTCCCCAGAACCCCAAACAACCAACCACTGCAAGTGAGGGAACAACCCAACCAAGTCATTGTCAATCAGCAGTTAGTATTATTTCACTTATCAATCACAGTGTTCTGTTTGCAATGATTATACAGACATACATACGATAAACATCGGGTATTTGGAGTCAGTTACAAATATAATGTAAACATCTCAAATTTGCACTTGCCTGAGTTGTGCAGTTATGTTTAAATCAAAAATACACAATAAAACTATAAAGTCTGTGAACATGTCGAAAAAACACAGTACTTGTTGGTATATCCGTTCATGGTTGGTTTGCAAACATGAGATTTGTTCACATGAAAAAAAATATAGAAAATCACCAGAATGATCCTTCAGTCAAGATGGACATTACAGGGGGAGATGGGGAATTTAAACCGTATAACCGTGTAATAGACATGCAATAAAAGACCAAAGATCTCAGTGTGTTGGTGTGTGTTTCTGAGTGTGTTTCTGAGTGTGTCAGTGTGTGTTTCTGAGTGTGTCGGTGTGTGTTTCAGAGTGTGTTTATGAGCGTGTCGGTGTGTGTTTCTGAGTGTGTTTCTGAGTGTGTTTCCGAGAGTGTCGGTGTGTGTTTTATCAGCTCACCTCCTGTAACAGATACCAGCAGACTCAGAAAGCTGCAGACCAACCAGACATCCATGATGAGACTGATGGAGCACCAACAGCGATGTGTGTGTGTTTGTGATTCATCTCAGTATGACCCGCTGTGTCATATGTGGGTTTTTTCCATTCCTCTGTTTCTATTTCCTGATTTTCTGAAGTCAGGAAACAAGTTGACTGCATTCAAAACATTATAGTTTAAATCAACATTAATATTATTCCATCTTTAACTTTACTCTACTGCAGCTGAAACCTGCAGTGGAAGAAGAAGTATTATAGTGATGTAGTATGCAGTATTATAGTAAAAGTACTGCAGTATTATGAGTGATGTAGTATGCAGTATTATAGTAAAAGTACTGCAGTATTATAGTGATGTAGTATGCAGTATTACAGTAAAAGTACTGCAGTATTATGAGTGATGTAGTATGCAGTATTACAGTAAAAGTACTGCAGTATTATAGTGATGTAGTATGCAGTATTACAGTAAAAGTACTGCAGTATTATGAGCGATGTAGTATGCAGTATTACAGTAAAAGTACTGCAGTATTATGAGTGATGTAGTATGCAGTATTACAGTAAAAGTACTGCAGTATTATAGTGATGTAGTATGCAGTATTACAGTAAAAGTACTGCAGTATTATGAGTGATGTAGTATGCAGTATTACAGTAAAAGTACTGCAGTATTATAGTGATGTAGTATGCAGTATTACAGTAAAAGTACTGCAGTATTATGAGTGATGTAGTATGCAGTATTACAGTAAAAGTACTGCAGTATTATGAGTGATGTAGTATGCAGTATTACAGTAAAAGTACTGCAGTATTATGAGTGATGTAGTATGCAGTATTACAGTAAAAGTACTGCAGTATTATAGTGATGTAGTATGCAGTATTACAGTAAAAGTACTGCAGTATTATGAGTGATGTAGTATGCAGTATTACAGTAAAAGTACTGCAGTATTATGAGTGATGTAGTATGCAGTATTACAGTAAAAGTACTGCAGTATTATAGTGATGTAGTATGCAGTATTACAGTAAAAGTACTGCAGTATTATAGTGATGTAGTATGCAGTATTACAGTAAAGTACTGCAGTATTATAGTGATGTAGTATGCAGTATTACAGTAAAGTACTGCAGTATTATGAGCGATGTAGTATGCAGTATTACAGTAAAAGTACTGCAGTATTATAGTGATGTAGTATGCAGTATTACAGTAAAAGTACTGCAGTATTATAGTGATGTAGTATGCAGTATTACAGTAAAGTACTGCAGTATTATAGTGATGTAGTATGCAGTATTACAGTAAAAGTACTGCAGTATTATAGTGATGTAGTATGCAGTATTACAGTAAAGTAGTGGTTTGGTCCTCTGACTGATATATTATTATTATGACATCATTAGATTATTAATAGTGAAGCATCAGTGTTAGATCAGCATGTTACTGTTGTAGCTGCTGGAGGTGGAGCTAGTTTACACTACTTTATATACAGTTAGCTAGTTTAGTCCAGTGGTTCCCAACCTAGGGGTGGGGCCCCTCCAAAGGGTCAGCAGATAAATGTGAGGGGTGATGAGATGATTAATGGGAGAGGAAAGAAGAAAAAACTAAGTTCTGAAACACAAATGTGTTTTCAGTTTTTGGACTTTTTCTCTAATCTTTGATTTTTGCTGAAATATTGGATCATTTGAACATTTATTGAAATGAAAGCATGTGAGAAGTTTAGAGGGAAAAAAAATCAGTATTTGGTGGAGCTGTTAACAACTCATAGACATCTGAAATGTGAGCCGACTACACACTGCTTTTTGTAAGACGTCAAAAGACAAAAAGGTTGATAAAAAAATGACGAAATGTACTTAGTTACTTTGGACCACTGGGTGAAACTTTAATAACACAGTCTCTGCCACATGATGAAATACATAAAACCTAAGATAAAAATACAGAGAACAAACAGTGAAACCCTGCGTGTGTCTTGTGCCTTGTGTGGCCTCCTTCTGTTTTACTTCCTTTCACAGAATAAAGTTTCATATGACACATTTCACAACACTTCCTGAATCTGAGGGCACACTGCAGTTTATTTTAGTCTAAGTTTGAGGTTCGGCTGCTTGTGACTGATGAGCCGAAGGATGTCTCAGTGTTTCCTTCTTATTCTGTTTGGGATCATCACAGGTAAGATTATTATTATTATTCTACTGCAGGTACTGGGAGGACTGGACCTCCTTTTAGACTAAATTAAAGCTGGTCATTCAGATTTATAACTAAAAGTAAATCTGCTTTAAAGTCAACAGGTACAATTTACAGGACTTTAAAGGGCTACTCCAATTATTAAGTATTTAATCTCCTGATATTTAGTGCCCAGTATGGATCAAACACCAAACATACTGGATCCTACATTTCCCATAATGCAACCTTCCACCATCTATTAAACATCTTTATAACGCCACACCTCCACTTTGTAATGCAGACTTTCTGTTGGACATGTGTCTCTGAGCTCAGCTTTCCGTGTGAAATGATATTTGTTGGTTAATAATTACAGAAGTTATTATTATCAGTGGTCGAGCCAGATGACCGCAGACTTAGAGTTCTGTTTAAGGTTTCTGCCTGTTAACCCCTTACACACTGTTCAGGTTAAATTTGACCCTTTTTGGACATTTATCAGCTTGTAAAAACATCACAAATGTCTTTTACTCTAAAATTTGATGACTTTTCCTAAAGTGGCCCAAAATGCATGAAAATGAAAATATTTTAAATGTTCTACTTTTGTATAGATGCTACAAATGTTTGTCCATTGAGGCTGTGCTGGGTCAGATTATCTCCGTATCTATTGACATGTGTTTTAGTGAAATGAATAGTTAATAGTTTTAATAAGATAGTAGTTATGAGGATTTCTTTTTATGATGTAGCAGTGAAGACTGATGGCTCTAATAGTTATACAATAAACCCCACAGCTCCATAAAGCTCTGCTCATTTTACCTTTACATTAAATACATTTCCATCGTTATTGCTATGTTATATTTTCATGTCTGAGGTAAAATAGGACATGATATTGTGTGATAGGAGATGTTTAGTGGTGTAAAAGCTAAAAAATACACTCTCTCTGCTCTCTGAAACATGAATCAAGGTTTAATCACATTTATTGATCAGTCAGATCCACTATTGATGCTTTCTAAACACATCTGTGCTTCAATGTTTGGTATAAACACTTTTTATGAGGGGATTCTTAGACCAGGTCAAAATGAACCCAGTAATACTGCGAGGCTGTAGAATATGAACAGTATGTGAAGGGTTAAAGGGAAGTTTTTCCTTGCTGCTGTCACCAATAGTGCTGCCTAGGGGGAAATATTGGGTCTCAGTGCCAATGTTTAATGTATTTTCGTTCAGCTCAACATCAGCACCAAATAAAATCAGTCAGTAAATCCATTAAAATAAATAAATCAATGTAAAAATATAGTTTCATTTCCATGTTTGAAGTAGATTCATTCTCATCTTGTACACTTGTATTCTCACTTCTTCCTCTTTTGCTTCGTCTGAATGTTTGTGATGATGAAAGTTACCACAAAACCCCAATTGGTCTTAACGATAAGGTATCTGTGGATTTAGACATTTAATGTAGATATTATGACTTATGAGAGTTACTGTTCCATGAAATCACCAAGATGAGCAAAAAAACGGACCAGCTTCTGATGTGTTTAAGTCTGCTAACTTTTACCTCAAAAGCCTTTAAAAGTTAAGAGGCAGCAATACAGGTGAACCCAACTGTAGACACAGACAGGGAAGCAACAGGTAGTTTAACCTTCGTGTCGTCCTCCCGGGTCAAATTGACCCCGTCTGTTTTAACTGTTCCTTCTTTCCTCCCTTCCTTCCTTCCTTTCCTTCCTCCGTCCTTCTTTCCTTCCTTCATCTCTCTTTCCTCCCTCCCTCCTTCTTTCCTTCCCTCCTTCCTTCCTCCATTCCTTTCCTTCCTCCGTCCTTCTTTCCTTCCTTCCTCCCTCCCCCATCTCCTTCCTTCTTCCTCCCTTCCTTCCTTCTTTCCTCCGCCCTTCCTTCCTTCCTTCTTTCCTTTCCTTCCTTCTTCCTCCCTTCCTTCCTCCCTCCCTCCTTTCCTTCCTTCTTCCTCCCTTCCTTCCCTCCTTCCTCCCTCCCTCCTTTGCTTCTTTCTTCCTCTCTTCTTTCCTCCTTTCCTTCCTTCTTCCTCCCTTCCTTCCTCCTTTCCTTTGTTGTTCCTCCTTTCCATCCTCCCTCCCTCCCTCTTTCCTTCTGTCTTCCTCCCTTCCTTCCTGCTTCCTCCCTTCCTTCCTCCTTTCCTTCCTTCCTCCCTTCAATCCTTCCTTCCTTCTTCCTCCCATCCTTCCTTGACTCAAGGACAACTAGAGGGTTAAAAAAAGGGGTAAAGTCTATTTGGATGACATTGGTTTTAGGGGCTGAGGTAGGACGGTCCAGAGAGGGGAGATCCAGAGGTGTATACTGGCTGGACAGTCTGGTGATGTGGGAGGCTGATTGAAGGATTAGGTGCTCTGCTCTGTCGCCTGTAGAAACTCAACACACAGACAGGGAGAAGAAGGAAAGAGATGCTGGAGAAGTGACAATTAATCATCGGATGTAGAGAGAGTGTCATCAGAGACAGATGATCTTACAGTAGCTGAGGTGTCTTTTCTGCTTCGGTTTTTGTTCTGTCACATTTTATGACATCCTGGGAAATCCTGTGACACTCGAACAGATGTTTTACTTACGTTAACGATTAAAGCTAGTCATGGATGATGAGTCAGGGGCTATTTCTCCTGACTGACCATTTATTAAACACTAGTCATAAAATGATGGGCAAGACTGACCATTTGTTTAGAAGGTAACTATATATATAGTGTTGTAAGAATTGGAGTGGGCAGAGAGACTTAGATTGGGACCAGGACTCTCTCAAGATTGGACGTGTGACACTGATCTCTTTGTAATAAAACCTATAAAATATACAAGTGAGACGTGTCAGCGGTGGTTATCCTTCTCCATCAACACATCAAGAATCTACCTATTAATATATACTTCATAACACAATAAGTTTCTGTCAGGTTCTGTTCTAATCAGTGATGGTCTGAACACCTGAAGATGAAAGATGCTTTAATTGCTTCTTTATATTCATTCTCTGTGTGGTGTCTTGTGAGCACATATAGATGCAAGTTTCTTGTAGACTTTGTGGAAGTTGTATTTTGTGTTAATTACGTCGAAGCAAAATCAGGATTTCCTGGAGGAAGTGAAACTTGACTGCATGTTCTTCTTCTACAGTAAAAATAGACATGCTATAAAGACCTTTATTAGCTTAATTAGACCCTTCGGCTGTGTCTGTTGGTCATGTGACCCTCGACTCGCAGGTTGTAGAAATCTGTCGAGGCCCAATAGTGACACTTTGACCCTTTGTAGGATCATAGATTAAGATTATAAACGTATTTCAGTACATTTCAATTAATCTCTGCCTGATTTCTGAGCAAAAGTGAGATTTACAGATGATGGATCAGACTTAGATAGATGGATAGATGGATAGATGGATGGATAGATGGATGGATAGATGGATGGATAGATGGATGGATAGATGGATGGATAGATGGATGGATAGATGGATGGATAGATGGATGGATAGATGGATAGATGGATAGATGGATAGATGGATAGATGGATAGATGGATAGATGGATAGATGGATAGATGGATAGATGGATAGATGGATAGATGGATAGATAGATATACTTTATTGATCCCAAGCTGGGAAATTACAGTGTAGCAGCAGCATTACACAGACACATAGTGACTTGGCTGTGTGATGATGCTACAGTCATTTTATTTAAAGGAGGTCTGGACTAAAACTACATAAGGAATCACAAAGTAACTAAAGTACTCTAACCAGTTACTGTTCTCACAAGGTAATGCTGGAATGGAACTAGTTACTTTTTAATGCAAAGTAACGTTCCCCAACAGTAATAATTACACAGTCTGAGTGTGGATGTGTTGTGAGACTTGTCCTACACCCTGATTGGTCTAAAGTCTAAACATGACCATGACCTCTTTGCTCTGATGTTTAGGTTCTCTGTCAGCTTCCTGGAACATGACCGTCTCTCCGTTGGTCAGCGTGTGGAGAGGAGAAGACGCCGTCCTCAGCTGCTCCTTCACTCATCCCAGACAGCAGGACTACTCAGGGAAGATCACAGTTAAATGGCGAGCTAGAGATTCCAAGAGCGAGTTTTTACAATGTTCAGTTAAAAACGACTCAACAGGAGGACTCAGTGACTGTTCAGGACCAGGACTCAAATATTCTCTGTATGGAGACCCTCGGCAGGGAGTGCTGTCGCTCCTCATCAGGACGGTGCAGCTGAGTGATAACGGTGCTTATCACTGCAGAGTGGAGCTGGACTGGACGTGGAGGAATAGTTTCGAGAAAGAGACAAATCTTCAGGTTAAAGGTGAAGTCTTCCTCTGTTGATGTTTATAACAGTTTGTTTGGTGGAAAATAGATTTATGTTGTTTTTATCTATTGATAGATGCGTCACAGTAGTCAGAGCACAGCCAGCATGTCCATGTGGGCCCATAAGGGTTCAATTTGGGCTGCAATATGGGTCCCAAGTAGCCTGCTCTCTTTCCAGCGAAATTCCAACTTCAGAAAGTTAGCATGGCCACCAAGACAAAACCTTCGCCTGAGATAGGGAACCAATCACAGAACGGGGAGGCGGGCTCAACACGATGACGACCGTAGAGCGACTCTGTTTACATCCAGCATGGCGGCCATGGAGCTGCAGCAACCGTTCCAAGCAGCAGTAGATTGTGTGCTAAATAAACTGGAAGGCAAGTTCACTTTGAAAATAGAACAAAAACTTGCGCTACATGATTTCCTTCATAAACAGGAAGTGTTCGCACTGCTCCCTACAGGCTCTGAATACGTCATCATCTATCGTTGATATGATTGGCTGTAAGTTTGTCCAGTAGCGTACAGAAGCAGTTGATCGACATTGGTTGACTTCGCCAGACTCTACCTCGTTGTGGTAGGGTCTAGCGTTAGCCAGGCTAGGTCCCAAGTGGGTTTGTCTGCAGTTTCCATGGTGGCCCCACCTGTGTTTGCCCATATGGGCTTCAGGTGGGGCCCATTGGGTGAGACCCATGTAGTCCCCTATATGTTTTCTCATATAGGGTCTAAGTGGGATCAGAATGGACCTTAAATTGGCCCATTTAGCCAGAAACATGGGCTTCACATGTGAAAGAACTGAATTTGCCCAGTTCAAGCTCATGCCCATTCAGTACCCTCTTAGCCCACATTTAACCCATGTGGGGCCCACATGGCCATGCTGGCTGGGTGTTGGTTGATTAGGATAAGAGCTCTGTACTGAACCTTTAGACATTATCACCACCTTCATGTTATCCTTTAAATACATCACAAAGTAGTGTCTGAACATCCCAAATATTCTATCAGGTGTGTCAGCAAAAGATACTGAATTAAATACTTAATTAAAGTAAAGAAAGAAAAATACAGAAGATAAATGTTCTCCATGATGTTTTTCTCACAGTGAAACCACAGATCCTGAACCTCTCTCTGGTGGAGGTGAACTCCGGTTCAGACAGCGCCACCCGCAGGCTGCAGTGTGAAGTGGAGGGCAACCCGCTGCCCACCATCACCTGGCTGTCAGGCTCCACACCTCTGTCAGCTGACCAGGTCCAGACCTCTGAGTCCAGCCGGTACCAGGTGACGAGCTCCGTCCCGTACCCGGAGGAGCAGCCAGTGTTCACCTGCAGGGCGGAGAGCGAGCTGGGCGTGGCAGAGCGGAGGTATCCAGCCAGTAAAACTCTGCTGATAACTCTGACAGTCTGTGGCATCATCGTGCTGCTGCTACTGACAGGATTCATCATTTACTGTCTGAAACTGAGAGGTGAGTTCCTCCTAAAGATCTGTCTGTGTCTAAAACTGTTACACGTCATTTCTATGATGCAACAATGAGGAAGGAACTAACTTTCTGTAGGGTGAGGCTCAGTCCCCCCCCATCCGCCTCTGTACTGTTCTCTGTGCTGTGAGGTTAGCTGTAAGTCATGGTCAGAGTTACAAAAGCAACGCTGACTCACAGTTGGAAACAGGAAATACATTTTTTTCTCTCATGTTAAAAATCTGACGTTTTGTTGTACATTTTTGAATTGATCAGTTTCTTATTCGTCTTTTTATTCCCCAACTGTTTCAGCTCGAACTGAGACACCTCCAGAGTATGGAAACACTGACAGAGGTGAGTGAAGTCTACCTGTCTCCAGTTATAGAAACTAACTTACTACTTTTACTGTAATACTGCATACTACATCACTCATAATACTGCAGTACTTTTACTGTAATACTGCATACTACATCACTCATAATACTGCAGTACTTTTACTGTAATACTGCATACTACATCACTATAATACTGCAGTACTTTTACTGTAATACTGCATACTACATCACTCATAATACTGCAGTACTTTTACTGTAATACTGCATACTACATCACTCATAATACTGCAGTACTTTTACTGTAATACTGCATACTACATCACTCATAATACTGCAGTACTTTTACTGTAATACTGCATACTACATCGCTCATAATACTGCAGTACTTTTACTGTAATACTGCATACTACATCACTCATAATACTGCAGTACTTTTACTGTAATACTGCATACTACATCACTCATAATACTGCATACTACATCGCTCATAATACTGCAGTACTTTTACTGTAGGAGGATTTTTCATGCAGGACTTTTACTTGTAATAGAGTATTTTTAAATAGCTGTATTGGTAGTTTTACTGCAGTAAATTATCTGAGTACTAACTGTAAAGTTTTAAAGAGTATCACCGCCATGTTGGAAGTTAGAAAAAGAAAGTAGAGACAGTTTCCACCTATTTTAACTTGGCCCCATTTTACAGAACAAAACTGTTAAAAGAGGAACAGGTGGTTTGGTTTTTACTTTTACTGACTCCTCCAACATGGTGGTGAGTTTCTGATAAAACACTTTAAGTATTCCACTAAACTTTTTATGAAACTTGACCAAAAATACAACCAGAATGTCTCAGTTTTAACATTAAGTCACATTATTATAAAAAAAAAGATGGATTTTGAACAATAATTTGCTCCTCAACCTGTCATGAACTTAAAAATGTCACTTTATTCTGAAATGACCAGAATAATCATGTTTTTTGTGTGTATTTCTCTTCAGTTGAAGCTGATGTTTCTCCTGTTTATGAAAACAATGAAGTCGGTAAGTCAACCTTTATTAATAAGAGGAGGACTGCAGGTATCACTGATGATGTAATGTTTGGTTTCAATCCAAATGCAGCACAAATTTTAACTGAATTACCTGAAACTGGCCTGATAATGTTATAATTTTGCCTGTTTTTTTTCATTTAATAAGGAAATAACCAAATGTGACACTTATTATATCCAATAAATAAAACTTAAATTAAGTGATATTAGTATATTATTATATTATCGGCTCCGGTTATTACGTTTGTAAAGGAATTTATTTTATCAGGCCAATAACGTCATAACTTATAACGTTATTGGCAAAAGGTTATGACGTTATTGGCTTATTACACCAATTGGCGGTCCGCATGTAGATGTGTCCTTGGTCAAGATACTAAACCCGAAATTGCTCCCCATGGCTGCACCAACAGTGCTTGAATGTGTGTGAATGGGTGAATGTGACATGTAGTTTAAAATCGCTTTGAGTGGTCAAAAAGACTATAAAGAGCTATATAAGTACAGTCCATTTATCATTTACCAATAAAATAAAAACCCTCCACTGTAATCTGTCCTGTGTTTGTTCTCATGTGTCTGAACTGAAGTGGAGAATCATCGACTGCAATGCTCTGAAGGTCCAGCAGGCGGCGGCGTTGAGCCTCAACTTTACTACGCTGTCACCCTGCACTGCTCCACTTCCTGTGAGTCCTCTCAGCTGTTACAGATTAATATGGTTATATTCCAGCCAGCATGTCCATGTGGGCCCAATAAGGGTTAAATCTGGGCTGCAATATGGGTCCCAAGTGGGTTTGTCTGCAGTTTCCATGGTGGCCCCACCTGTGTTTGCCCATAAGTGGGATCTGACTGAGTTTCAGGTGGGGCCCAACTGGGTGAGTTACACATGTGGGCCCATGTTTCTGAAATAATATGGGGCCCATACATACATCCCTTATTCCCACGTGGGCTTCACATGTGGGGCCCATGTAACTGAAACCATGTGGGACCCGCAAAATGTGTCAAGTTCAAGACCACTCAGTACCCACGTAGCCCACATTTAACCCATGTGGGGCCCACGTGGACATCCTGGCTGGGAAGTTAAGTTTGATTCACAGAAACTGTAAACACGGACATAACTGACAAAATGAGAAAAAAAAACACAGGTTCATTTAAACTCTTTATTAGAAACTTCAAATTTCACCAAACTGAACAATAAATATTTTATGAGTAAATCTAAGATTAGAAACAGTCTATTCTATTTATCTCAGTTTATTTCAACACAACATTAATTATCTCTGTAAGAGTGACACATACAATGAACAAAAATATAAACGCAACACTTTTGTTTTCGCTCCCATTTTTCATGAGCTGAACTCAAAGATCTAAAACATTGTCTGACACAAAAGACATATTTCTCTCAAATATTGTTCACAAATCTGTCTAAATGTGTGTTAGTGAGCACTTCTCCTCTGCCCAGATAATCCATCCCACCTCACAGGTGTGGCATATCAAGATGCTGATTAGACAGCAGGAATATTACAGGTGTGTCTTAGGCTGGCCACAATAACAACACTCTGAAATGTGCAGTTTGGCTTTATTGAGGGGGTCTGGGGGGGGGGGGGGTCAGAAAACCAGTCAGTATTTGGTGTGACCACCATTTGCCTAACCCTGCTAACCCAACTCCTTCACATAGAGTTGATCAGGTTGTTGATTGTGGCCTGTGGAATATTGGTCCACTCCTCTTCAATGGCTGTGCGAAGTTGCTCGATATTGTTATATCCAGCAACCCCCCCAGACCCCTTCAATAAAGCAAAATTGCACATTTCAGAGTGGCCTTTTATTGTGGCAGGCCTAAGGCACACCTGTGCAATATTCATGCTGTCTAATCAGCATCTTGATATGCCACACCTGTGAGGTGGGATGGATTATCTCAGCAGAGGAGAAGTGCTCACTAACACAGATTTAGATTTGTGAACAATATTTGAGAGAAATAGGTCTTTTGTGTACATAGACAATGTTTAAGATCTTTGAGTTCAGCTCATGAGAAAAAAACAGCTCATCAATCCTGCCGTAAAGATGATAGTGTTCAGTTTTTGTTGAAGATGTGTTGATTTAACTTAATTGTTATTTTACAGGCTGCAGTTTGTACTGAGACGTGTTTTTCATTGATGTCAGTATAAAGAAACACAATCAAACTGCAGCCTCGAAAATAAGTAGAGCTTTATAGCATCTATATTCAGGTTGTCCATCACTGTTCAATATATTTAAAATCAGAGCGGCTGACTCGATTGATTACCTTTGTTTTTTTCATCTGCAGCTCAACATGCCAGTTTTCAGAACTCCACACAGCCTCATGAAGACACAGGTGAGTTTAATCTACCTGTGGAGTCCTGACAGAGCAGAACGAGCCCAGATTTATCAAAACCTGTCAGAATCACTCAGAGGAAATGTGCTGGATGTTAGTTTAGAGTTGCATTTCAGACTCATGTATGTAGTCTGACTCTGACGACTCTTCAGAGAGTGACGTTACTGTTTTCAAAAAGATTATTCTCATCAAGCTTTCATAAAACATCTCTCCTCTTTCTGAATGAGTCAAACTCCTCACAGACCAGGACTCCTCTGAAGCTCCTTCATATCAGCAGAGATGTTCTGTCATAAGATGCTTTTGGAGGATTTTTGACCAGTTAGTAAAGATTTCCTCCTCTAAGAAGCTTGATAACTAACAGGCCCAGATGATATAGTGGTAACACCGGGTGGGGAGTTCCAGTCCTCTGAAATGAGGCCAACGAGGAAGTAACTTTAAACTGCATTCTATCAAAAGGCCACCAGGGGGCGGCCGTTTTGGTGTCAAAAGGACTTCCGTCTCTATACAAGTCAATGGAGAATTCACCAACTTCTCACTTGATTTCTAACCTCAGTAAACGTTTTCAAAATGTGTTTATGGTCTCAATCGCTAGTTTAAAGCCTTCTTCAATGCAGTATGATGTTCATTTGGGACATTTTGGCCTCCCTGATTTTATATGTGACGATAAAGCAGGGTATGCATTAGGGCGTGGCTACGTCATGATTGACAGGTTGATTGGTTCACAGGTTCAGGAGGGCGCCTCATGCTCCTCCTGATGCCCATATAAGTAGAATCCCTGTTTTTATTTTTCCCAGCATGCACCGGAAATTTTCAAGATGGCGCTGCTCAGATCCGATACTATTGGCTTCCGAGCAGCAGTCCACAAACCAATGGGTGACGTCACGGATGTTACGTCCATTTTATATACAGTCTATGGTTGTAACACACAGTACAGGAAACCACTAGATGGCGCTGGCACTAAATCACATGATATGTTTACATTTGAATATAAAGATGTAGTTGAAGCCAAATTTTTAAACTTTGTCATTTCAGGCATCGTCTACTCTCTCTTGAACGACCAGCAGTGAGCAAGGTTTGAAAATCATCTGAATAATTCACCATGAATATGATGAAAATATTAAAACGAATGAATATAACACACATATCATCTTTCTTCTGTCTTTCAGGAACAACAGAAAATATTTCAACTTCAAACCTCTGAACACCAAGTGGCATTTTATTATAGTTTTCATATGAATGTTTTGGGGTTGAAAAATGACTCACTTGTGGGCTTCCTGTTATACTATTTTAGTATAACTATTTATAGTATACTATATATTTAACTGTAAAGTGAATAATTTTTCTAACAAAACAAGGCTATATTTATGTTGATATATATATTTGATAAGAAGGTATTTGTATTTTTTATGTAAAAGTTACAAAATGTGAATAAAAGAGTATTTCATATACTGATAATTTTATTTATTGTTGGGACCTCACCACAAGGGGAAACATAAAATATAGGAGCGGAAGGGAGTGTGTTTGGTTATTAATGATGACCAATCATTATCATAAATAACTATTAATAAGAAATTAAAGAAGAATCAATTGTAATTATTAATTTGGGGCACAACCCGGAAACCAGGAAAAATAACCAAACTGTCAAATTAGCCTCAATCAAGAATAAAATGTGAAAAGTGAAGGAGTAGAGTCCGAGCTCTGACTATTTGGATCAGCCACTCATCATAATAACATATGCACAATGATCACAAGAAACTTCTCTTTAAAGCTAAAAACAATTTATGAACAAACCAATCAATAAACAGGTTTATCAATGTATAGTTATAAATTGTCCTACTACTAACACTAAACAACAGCTGTGTATAATTATGACAGACAGGTGTGTGTGTGTGTGTGTGTGTGTGTGTGTGTGTGTGTGTGTGTGTGTGTGTGTGTGTGTGTGTGTGTGTGTGTGTGTGTGTGTGTGTGTGTGCTCATGTGTGTGTGACAGTGGGGGGTGTTTATCATTTAAATAGAATAGGTTGGTGATGGTGAGGAGTTTTTTCCCCCTCGGACTCCTTTCCAGAAACCAAAGGACCCATTATTTTGTTATTCTGTTAGTTTCTGAACCAGTGATTCTCATCTACCAGGTTTTATGTTTTGCGAAAAATATTTTTTCTAGTTTTACTTCAGTAAGATCTTGAATGCAAGATTTTTAAACACATTTTGTTTTATTTTTCAATTATGCTTATAAATATATAATCCACTGCACAACACTAGAACACAAAGTTAGAAAACTCAAGTGCTGTGCTTCAGTATAGTAACACTGTGTCTTATGTACCTTTTTGGCCTCCTTCTGTTTTACTTCCTTTCACAGAATAACGTTTCATACGTCACTTTTCACAACACTTCCTGTATCTGAGGGCACACTGCAGTTTATTTTAGTCTTTCTTTTTAAGTTTGAGGTTCGGCTGCTTGTGACTGATGAGCCGAAGGATGTCTCAGTGTTTCCTTCTTATTCTGTTTGGGATCATCACAGGTAAGATTATTATTATTATTCTACTGCAGGTACTGGGAGGACTGGACCTCCTTTTAGACTAAATTAAAGCTGGTCATTCAGATTTATAACTAAAAGTAAATCTGCGTTAAAGTCAACAGGTAAAATTTACAGGACTTTAAAGGGCTGCTCCACTTATTAATATTTCATCTCCTGATATTTAGTGCCCAGTATGGATCAAACAACAAACATACTGGATCCTACAGTTCCAATAATGCAAACTTCCACCATCTGTTAAACATCTTTATAACGCCACACCTCCACGTTGTAATGCAGACTTTCTGTTGGACATGTGTGGTCTTTGAGCTCAGCTTGTTGAATTGAATATAAAGTCATATTTTGGTGGGACAATTTATGAAAACTTAACACAGGTGAAAGAATAAAGAAACTCAGCAGGTTGATGAACAAACTTCAGTTCCTCCAGGATTTCACACTTGAAAAATGTTTGATTCTGCAGTTGCTATTCTCAATTTATGATGTTTTATGAGCTCTTTTTGTGATAAAATTGCAGGAATTAAGTTCAAGTTTTCTTTTGAATCAATGTGCAGAACAAAAAACTGGTGGGTTTGTTGTCATGGAATAATTGAAATTTTGCAAAGTCTCGATTCTGATGTCGAGGTCCGGTGTCGATGACTTGATGACTTGATTGCAGGCAGCTTTTTGGACTATAGAGCATGCCCGAGCCCCCTCCACTCATGCCAATAACCAGAAATGGAGGGTTTTCTCAACATGGTGTCGAGTCAAGCCTCCTTAAGGTCGGTCACATGACTTTGTTGTAATATGGTCTTGAGGGTAGGGAGATGATGGCATCATTCAAGGTGAAGACCGTGGTGACGGTCATCGCTCTGTCTCATAGATACATAGCTATAGTCATAATGTGCCATTTCCTGGAGGAAGTGAAACTTGACTGCATGTTCTTCTTCTACAGTAAAAGTAGACATGCTATAAAGAGCTTAGCTTAATGAGACCTTCGGATGTGTCTTTTGGTCATGTGACCCTCGACTCGCAGGTTGTAGAAATCTGTTAAGGCCCAATAGTGACACTTTGACCCTTTTTAGGAGCTCAGAATTCGATTATTAACGTATTTTAGTACATTTCAATGAATCGCTGCCTGATTTCTGAGCAAAAGTTGTTCAAAAATCAGTTAAAAAGTTAAATATTTTACATTCATGTAGTGTTATTACACAGTGTGAGTGTGGATGTGTTATAAGAAGAGTGTGAGACTTTTCCTACACCCTGATTGGTCTAAAGTCCAAACATGACCATGACCTCTTTGCTCTGATGTTCAGGTTCTCTCTCAGCTTCCTGGAACATGACCGTCTCTCCGTTGGTCAGCGTGTGGAGAGGAGAAGACGCCGTCCTCAGCTGCTCCTTCACTCATCCCACACAGCAGGACTACTCAGGGAAGATCACAGTTAAATGGCGAGCCAGAGATTCCAAGAGCGAGTTTTTACAATGTTCAGTTAAAAACGACTCAACAGGAGGACTCGGTGACTGTTCAGGACCAGGACTCAAATATTCTCTGTATGGAGACCCTCGGCAGGGAGTGCTGTCGCTCCTCATCAGGACGGTCCAGCTGAGTGATAACGGTGCTTATTACTGCAGAGTGGAGATGGACTGGAGGTGGAAGAATAGTTTCGATAAAGAGACAAATCTTCAGGTTACAGGTGAGGTCTTCCTCTGTTAATTTTTATAACAGTTTGTTTGGTGGAAAATAGATTTGTTGTTTTTATCTATGGACTCATTTTATGGATATTTATTTTGTGCATCTTGGTGGTCAGTGTTGGTTGATTAGGATCAGAGCTCTTTACTGAACCTTTGGATATTATCGCCTCATTCATTTTATCCTTTAAATATATATACATATATATACAAAGTAGTGTCTGTACATCCCAAATATTCAAGCAGGTGTGTCAGCAAAATGCAAAGTCAATATTGAAAAAAAGGGACTGACTTTATCTCCAATTCCATATTTATATTCTGTGTCTCTACTGGAATATCTTTGCATGATTTCCAGTTAAAAACTCCTTATTTATCTTCTACTGGTCCTTTATGCAGCCGCTCAGTTCAGCCTCTGTCTATTAACAGGCTGTTTTAGCTCCTGTCTCTTTAAGGCCCCCCCTCCTCCTCCTCCTGATGAGCCCACTCTGCTCTGATTGGTCGGCTTCAGGAAGCTTCTACATAAACTAACTATAGTAGCAGGATTTCACTTCTTTTTCTCCTTCTTTACTCTAAATGTTCAACTTCTCAATGAAATAGAGGATTTTTTGTTGCTTTAGAAAACAAAACATAAAGACTTTTAAATACAGAACATAAATGTAAATAAATCTTTTCTCACAGCGAAACCACAGATCCTGAACCTCTCTGTGGTGGAGGTGAACTCCAGCTCAAACAGCACCACCCGCAGGCTGCAGTGTGATGTGGAGGGCAACCCGCTTCCCACCATCACCTGGCTGTCAGGCTCCACACCTCTGTCAGCTGACCAGGTCCAGACCTCAGAGTCCAGCCCGTACCAGGTGACGAGCTCCGTCCCGTACCCGGAGGAGCAGCCGGTGTTCACCTGCAGGGCGGAGAGCGTGCTGGGCGTGGCAGAGCGGAGGTATCCAGCCAGTAAAACTCTGCTGATGCCTCTGAGAATTTGTGGCATCATCGTGCTGCTGCTGACAGGATTCATCATTTACTGTCGGAAAAACAGAGGTGAGTTCCTCCTAAAGATCCGTCTGTGTCGAAAAACTGTTACACAACATTTCTATAATGTGACAAGGAATGTGTGTGAATTCTGGTTTCCTCCTGATGAGCAGATTGGCACCCTGTATGGTAGCTCCTGTCATCAGTGTGTGAATGGGTGAATGAGACATGTAAAGTAAAAGCGCTTTGATTGGTCAAAAAGACTAGAAAAGCACTTTATAAGTACAGTCCATTTACCATTTCTTCTTCGTCTTTTTATTCCCCAACTGTTTCAGCTCGAACTGAGAAACCTCCAGAGTTTGGAAACACTGACAGAGGTGAGTGAAGTCTACCTGTCTCCAGTTATAGAAACTAACTAACTTCATTTACTCAAATACTGTAGTACAGATTGAGGGGGGACATCACCAACACCATAAAAGCCAGGAAATGCTGGGCCGGCCCCTAAGTGTTGGGTTCTGAACAAAGGAGCAAACAACTACAAAATATTCAAACCTGCAACATAATAAAGATAACTGAACCTAAGTAATGACTTTTTTTGCTTTAACCAACTCTCGAGACAGGCCCAGATGATATAGTTGTAACACACAGTACAGGAAACCACTAGATGGCACTGGCACTAAATCACATTATATGTTTACATTTGAATATAAAGATGTAGTTGAAGCCACAGTTTAAAACCTGTTGAAAAACATCTGAATAATTTACCATAAATATGAAGAAAATATTAAAACAAATGAATACAACACACATATCCTTTTTCTTCTGTCTTTCAGGAACAACAGAGAATATTTCAACTTCAAACCTCTGAACACCAAGTGGCATTTTATTACAGTTTTCATATGAATGTTTGGGTTTCTTTTGCCTTGTAATATTAGACAAATGACTCACTTGTGGGCTTCCTGTTATACTATTTTAGTATAACTATTTATAGTTTACTATATATTTAACAAGTGACTCATGTTTCTAACAAAACAATTGTGATTATTTTCTATCAACAACATAAAAGGATTTGTGATTTGGATTTGTCTTAGTTTAGTGGCTATACTCAATTTATGATGTTTTATGAGCTCTTTTTGTGATAAAGTTGCAGGAATTAAGTTCAAGTTTTCTTTTGAATCAATGTGCAGAACAAAGAACCGGTGGGTTAGCTATCATGGAATAATTGAAATTTTGCAAAAAGTCTTGATTCTTATGTCGAGGTCCGGTGTCGACGGCTTGATGACTTGATTGCAGGCAGCTGTGTGATTAGGTGAGATGATGTTTCACAGACTCGTCCAGCTCCACACTCACAACAGAGAAAAACAGACACAAGAGGGGGGGGGGGGCAACACCAGGAAAACACAGGGGAAAGGAGAGCGAGCCTCGGTCCCTCACAGCAGGAAAGGAACATTCTTTAAAAACTACGACCAGTGAAGAGAATCACTACCATACTGCATAGAAACAATCATATTTCAGTGCCAATGTTTAATGTATTTTCGGAACATCGGCTCAAAGATCTATAATAGAGAAAAAACTGTACACGAGTTTCATTTATAAGCTTTTATTAAATAGTTAAATAAAGAATGGGTGAGTGAGTTGTAGTGTAAAGCGCTTAGAGTGGTCGAAAAGACTAGAAAGGCGCTATATAAGTACAGTCCATTTACCATTTACCATTTAAATAAACTGTCAGCTCCAAATCAGCACCAAATAAAATCAATCAATAAAGTCATTAAAATAAATCATCTTGTACACTTGTATTCTCACAAGTGTACAAGTATTCTCTGGCTTTTTTTCTTTTCTTGTGCCGGACTTTTTCTTTTTCTTTCTTTTTTCTTTTTTTCTAAAAACATTTTTGTGCAGCTGATACACATTTCTGTTGAGTGTTTAACTCTTATTTATTAAAAAAAATTAAAAACCACCATTCAAATATACAGTTTACTCATCATTCATCTTCATCATTCATTTAAAAGCATTATGTCCACAATGTTATATAACGATGGACTAAAGTGTGATTGCAAATATTTTTCTCCATCAACAAAAAGCAGAACACTAAATATTACACTCTCTCTGCTCTCTGAGAGCCTCATTAAGGATCAATCAACAGTTTATAATGTCTGATGAGGTGTTTATCAATGATTGGTGGTTCCAAAATTGTAATTATGGGTTAGGATACTGTGAAAGGCCCAAACAGTGTATGAGGGTTAATGTAATGTGCTTTTGCTACCACTAGGTGGCACAAAACGTGTATATGAAGGAGGACAACAGATTAAAGTCATTGAGGTCTGCTGACCAGGGCCTGCTGGTTGTCCCTCGTTCCTGCATGAAAACAAAAGGTGATCGGGTCTTTGTAGTAGTGGCTCCAACACTATGGGACTCCCCTCCTTTAGTTTTATGATCTGCAGCTAAATTAACTTAACTTTCTCTCACCTTCATGTTTTAGTGCTTGTTTCTCGTTTGTGTTTAAATTAACTCTTTATGTTTTATTTTCTTGCTTCTGCCTCATTGATTGCATGTTTTTATGCTCTTTTTAAAAATGTAATTTCTGTGAAAGGTTCTATACTAACCTCTCTGCTCTGTTGGTTTATTCTCTCCAGAGAGTCGACACCTCTAGTGTTTCCTCTTTCAACCAACTTCCTTTCCCACATCCCTCCTTTCCAGTGACACCCAAACTTATGTTTCCTTTTTGTTTTGGATTCACTTCTTTTTATAATTTAAATAAAAATAAGTTGGAGTTATTTTCCCCATCAGACACCTTTCCAGAAACCAAAGGACCCATTATTTTGCTGTGCAGTGTTTTTCTGTTAGTTTCTCAACCAGGTTTTTTATGTTCTGGAAACGTTTCCTCTCATAAACTGCTGACTCATCTTTCAGTGTTATGGACATAAAACCTGAAACATCCCACCTGCTGAACTAAGGTTTGCACCAACATGATGTTCTTTTAAAAATAAGATGAAGACATGTTTGTTTAATTGAGCTTTTATTAGTTTTGTGCATGTTTTTATTCATACTATTCTATCTGTAAAGCTTGAACATGAACTATGTTAGTTTATGTATAATCTGCAATATACATAAATTATTGATACTATATACAATGTGTGCAATGTTCTTGGGATTAAACAGTATCAGTCTTTTTAGTGGGAGGTACTGGGAGGTACTGAGAGGTACTGACAGGTACTGGGAGGTAGTGAAAGGTACTGAGAGGTACTGGGAGGTGCTGAGAGATACTGAGAGGTACTGAGAGGTACTGGGAGGTGCTGGGGGGTACTGAGAGGTACTGGGAGGTACTGGGAGGTACTAGGAGCTACTGGGAGGTACTGGGAGGTGCTGAGAGGTACTGGGAGGTACTGGGAGTACTGGGAGGTGCTGAGAGGTACTGGGAGGTACTGGGAGGTACTGAGAGGTACTGGGAGGTACTGAGAGGTACTGAGAGCTACTGGGAGGTACTGAGAGGTACTGGGAGGTACTGAGAGGTGCTGGGAGGTGCTGAGAGGTCTTGGGAGGTACTGGGAGGTAGTGGGAGGTAGTGGGAGGTACTGAGAGGTACTGAGAGGTACTAGGAGGTACTGGGAGGTACTTGGAGGTACTGGGAGGTACTGGGAGGTACTGAGGGGTACTGGGAGGTAGTGGGAGGTACTGAGAGGTACTGAGATGTACTGGGAGGTAGTGGGAGGTACTGGGAGGTACTGGGAGGTACTGAGAGGTACTCAATCAAAGTATTTCTAGGCCTGAAAAACTAGTGTCGCACATTACAAAATCTATCAATTCTGAAACCATTTGACACAAGGAACATCAGTATATATATATATATATATATATATATGTGCTATTTTCCTTTTGACTACAATATCTAAAAAAATGTCTGGGGGGGGGGGGGGGGGTCGTTATTTACTGCATATAAACTGAGGGTTGGGGTTCAGTAGGGTTCAGCTGACCTTTACCCCAAATCTGTTACTTTTTGTCTTATGAGGTTTTTTTACTATGAGGTTTGACTCAGCCAATCAGATGGTGTCTAACTCAACAGCGGCTCCGTCTCTGAGAAGTCGCCCCACACGTTCGGTAAACCTGCCTCGAGTTAAAAACAGGAACAGGGCTGTGTGGTTTGGTTAGAGCAGTGGCCTGTGGTGCAGCTGAGGCTTTCACTGCAGCTCGCTCACCTGCGTCTCACCTCCTGAAACTCACACATGGCAAACGCACACAGTGGGGCGGATTTTAGGAGACCGGTGGGTTTAAACCCATCCTGGTCAGTCTGGTTCTGAGTGGTTCAGTCCGACTCGCTTTCAGCTTTCAGTCCAGAAGCTGCTGCAGGTTTTCAGGCTTCACTTCCTGCTACTGTGTGTGTGTGTGTGTGTGTGTGTGTGTGTGTGTGTGGGGGGGGTGGTTTATGTGAGTGTGTGTGTTGGTGTGTGTGTGTTTAACCACCTCATGGCCAACGGATGTGGTTGAAGGTGTGAAGCATTTGTTTTTACGTCTCCATGATGACAGATGAAGCTGCCAAAAAAGACTTGCTGTTGCCTGAACTTATTCTGAGGTAAAGAAAGTAAAGAAGAACAACTGTGACAGTTTCCACAGAGCCATAATGAGGACTCAGCTCTATATTTATATTCTTGGGCTCTACTGAAAAAACTCTGCATGACTTCCAGTTAAAAACACTTTATATATCTCACACTGGCCATTTATGAACTCCATTCTTCCTTTTACATGCAGCTGTGTGGTTTCAGTGTCTCCATTTCTCAGCTTTATAACCGCTGTGGGATCCATTTGTTTTATCATAACGGCTTTGAAGAATTTGACCAGTTTGGTTTAAAAGTGAAAGAAAATTTAAATATAATAAATAATATTGACATGTTGTTTTTATTAAAGGATGAAAATCAATGCAGTCCATCCATCCATCCATCCATCCATCATCCATCCATCCATCCATCCACCCATCCATCCATCCATCCATCCATCCATCCATCCATCCATCCATCCATCCATCCATCCATCCATCCATCCATCCATGCATGCATCCATCCATCCATCCATCCATCTATACATCCATCCATCCATCCATCCATCCATCCATACATGCATCCATCTATACATCCATCCATCCATCCATCCATCCATCCATCCATCCATCCATCTATCAATCCATCCATCCATCCATCCATCCATCCATCCATCCATCCATCCATCCATCCATCTATACATCCATCCATCTATCCATCCATCCATCCATCCATCCATCTATCAATCCATCCATCCATCCATCCATCCATCCATCCATCCATCCATCATCCATCCATCTATCAATCCATCCATCCATCCATCCATCCATCCATCTATACATCCATCCATCCATCCATCTATACATCCATCCATACATCTATACATCCATCCTTCCATCCATCCATCCATCCATCCATCCATCCATCCATCCATCCATCCATCCATCTATACATCCATCCATACATCTATACATCCATCCTTCCATCCATCCATCCATCCATCCATCTATACATCCATCCATACATCTATACATCCATCCATCCATCCATCCATCCATCCATCCATCCATCCATCCATCCATCCATCCATCTATACATCCATCCATACATCTATACATCCATCCTTCCATCCATCCATCCATCCATCCATCCATCCATCCATCCATCTTTTATAATGATATAAAACTGAGAACAGAAGAGAATAATTGGCCTTTTTTTTGCTTGATAAATGATTTCAATCAATTAAATTATCATATTATGGGTTTTCCTCTTTTTAAAGGACTCTGTGTGTGCTCCATTCTTCTCCCCCTCCTGGTTTTAATGTTTTTCTGAGGCTGCCGATTAAATTATTGATGAGAGCTGTGAGAGCTTTTAGGCCAAATATTCAGGAGGCATGATGATGTAGCATGATGACTCACTGTGTTTCAGAGGAGCCAACAGATACTCTTTTAGGATTTAATCAGTCAATATGAGCAAAAGGTGTGGTTATACTGAGAAGCAACGTATACTTATTAGTATACTTTATTTGTACACTCAAAAACCTTCCAGTGAGATGAAGACAGCTGATCATCTCTAAATCGCAGAAGGTTTAGCTGAATAAATTGTAGATTACTGACAGAAACTGATGAACTTTGGGTCATGATTTTCCCTCCAACATGGACGAAATCAAGACTTTCACTTTGCATGAAGTTCTCTTCCGGTACCTTTACAGAACTTTGATATATAAAAAGAGAAGGATGATAATAGAAACAAGCTGCTGTGTAATTCAGTCTGGTTGAAAAGTACTTGGGTTGGTGTTCCTCCTCACTACGATTCGTTTGGGCACAGATGAGCACAGCAATCTTATACCAGTCGAAGTCTGTACTGAGCATGCTCAATGGGCCCAACAATCACAAAGCTGGAGCAACATCCAAGCCACTTCTTTATTGCCACAAACAGATATTTTGGCTTAATTCACTGAGCAAGTGTTTGAGTTCTCCTTAATATATCCATGGTTTCAGTTTGCTGGCTCCTGTAGCCTGGAGCACTTTGCATGCTGGGATGTTGTTGAATGAAATCAACAGTTATTAACAGCTAGGTCTGACGTTACTGTGAGAAACAGCTGGATTCACGAGATCATGCAAGAAATCAAGTTGTCAGGCTTCAAGTTATCGCTTATAACTACTGCTCTAATTCTTCTTAATCAGCGTCGTGTCAGGATTCAGGCGTGATCTTGTGAATCTAGTTGCTTCTAAATGTAAGATGATGATACACAGATGGTTCATCCAATCACCTGCCGAGTATTTTTTGAAAGCGAACCAAACAGTTTCTAAGGACGACTTCTCAGATGGTTCTTGGTGAATCCGGTTATGTCCGACCTGGACTAACAACCAAGTACTACCAGAAATCCTGGCAGATAGGAACTTCTTCATGACACTCTGTGAACTCTGTGAGGCTCCACTAATGTCACCGAATTGATTAAAATTCATCCTCTGGGGAACATAAAGATGTCTATTAAGTTTCACCACAATTCATCTTATTAGTTGTTAAGAAATTTAACTCGAAACCAAAGATGTGGTCACATGTTGGTGCAAGAGGAAAAGTTTTAAATGTCCTGGCACGCTGTAACAGACTGCTGTTGAGTGTTTGATTGTGTCCAAACTTGGAAATTTCCTCGATGAAGTCAGGATCGCCACAGTTGGTAGGATTCATCCTCTGGAGAACATGCATATCTGAACCATATCTGAAGATGATCTCTCCGATAGCTGTTTAAATATTTCAGTCCGGACCAGTGTGGTGGATTTCCCTACTGCTGTTACCATGGTTACAAACTGATCAAACAGGACAAGCTCCAGGTGTTTAACAGGAAGCTAAATATCCTTTTTAAATAATGTAAGATCATAAATTTCTTGGGTGTCCACATATTTTTGGGCATTTAATGTGTGGTGTGTCATCATTCATACAAACCACTGCAAAACAAAACTACAACTTTACCATCCTAAACTTTTATTATAAACATGGTAACATCTAAACCACCTCCATGACAACAGAGGAAGGCCATGAGGTGTGGTGGAAAGCTCTGAAAACACAAAGTCACTGAACCGTGTGCTGAGATTTTTTTTTTTGTGGGGCTGCTTTTATGCTGCGTGTGTGCTGGAACAGTCTGCACTGTGTGTTCGGTGTGTTCATGTGAAGAGAATCTCCCTGACAGCAGCTCAGTGCAGCGTCACCGAGGACAATACCAACAATCGAGTGTTTGGACTGAATATCATCGCTGTCGCTCTCTGGAAGCTTTCAGACTCAGCACTGCTGCTGCTGCTGCTGCTGCTGGAAGTGCTGCAGTGTTTCCTGACAGAGACCACACCTCCTACACACACACGTACACACACACACACACACACACACACACACACACACACACACACACACACACACACACACACACACACACAGTCAAGTCAGCTGTGGAGCACTGAACCACAGACACAGGATGTTCACTTCAAAACAAAGCAGATATAAAAAATATAATAAAATAACATTATGTACAAGAGTAATATTGGTGTTGAGTGATAATATACCTGAGTTTGATATTGTTATTGCACAGATTTGAAGTAAGAAATATATATTAAATCATGTCCAAAAACATGAAATAAAAGAAGAAATATATCCGTGCAGCTTTATATGTTTATGTTTGAAAACATGATGTGAGATTATGGAAGCTCATATTTGCCCCAAAAACAAAAAATGTTAGTTGTGATTAAAAAAATGCTCATAGTATGTAAAAAAATAAAATAAATAAATAAATAAAAGAAAACAATTTAAAAAAGAAAGAAAAAAAAGAAAATAAGAAAAGAAAAAAAGAAAGAAAAAAGAAAATAAGAAAAAAAACTAAGTCTGATCTGATAAAATGTCAGAATTATGAGCTAAAAAAGTCTAAATTATGAAAAGAAAAGTCTACATTTTGATTTACTGAATCAAATGTTGACCTAGCCCATCTATTCTACTACTACTACTACTACCACTACTACTACTACTACTAAGACCACTACTACTCCCACTACTACTAAGACTAATACTACTACTAAGACCACTACTACTAAGACTACTACTACTACTACTACTACTACTACTACCACTACTACTGCTACTAAGACTAATACTACTACTACTACTACTACCACTACTACTACTACTAAGACCACTCCTACTACCACTACTACTAAGACTAATACTACTACTACTGCTACTAAGACTAATACTACTACTACTACTACTACTACCACTACTACTACTACTAAGACCACTACTACTAAGACTACTACCACTACTACTGCTACTACTACTACTAAGACTACTACTACTACTACTAAGACCACTACTACTAAGACTACTACTACTACTGCTACTACTACTACTAAGACTAATACTACTACTAAGACTACTACTACTACTACTAAGACCACTACTACTAAGAGTACTACTACTAAGACTAATACTACTACTACCACTATTACTACTACTAAGACTACTACTACTACTACAACTACTACTACTACTGCTACTACTACTAAGACTAATACTACTACTACTACTAAGACCACTACTACTAAGAGTACTACTACTACTACCACTATTACTACTACTAAGACTACTACTACTACTACAACTACTACCACTACTAGTAGTAGTAGTAGTACTACTACCACCACTCCTAGTAGTACTACTACTACTACTACTACTAGTAGTAGTTTAGTCAAGTCTACCAGTACTACTAACGTGTCGATGATCTGACAAAGCAGAGAGATCGTAGAATCGTCTATGGGCCACATTCTATATGTTGCAGTTCTATGATGACGCACAGACGCATCAGAAGTTTCACGTCCACCTGACCAACCAATCATAGCGAACTACGTGCAGACCGGCCACACCGCAGCCAGAGGCATCAGCTAGTGTTAAACCAAAAATAATAAAAACAATGTCTGAACAATAATATGTTCTAAAGCTGCTGGATTTTTAATAATCAGGTTATAGACATTGTTAGAAAGACTGAGGGCGAAACCTAAGTTTGTTGTTGCCATGGTTTCCTTCTGTCCGGTTAATGCGTTACTCGCTATGAAGCCGGCTAACTCCCTAAATTGCGTCCTTAAATGATAAGTAAGTTATGTCAAGTGATGTTTCACTGATTGTTTGTTTGACCATAACCTGTTTATTGATTTATGTAAATTTGACGGTATTTATATAATTTAAACGGCAGTTATAGCACTCGTTAGCACTCGTTAGCATTATGCTAGCACATTTCTATAACGGTTATAACGGTTTTCTGTTATCAGTGCTATAAATAGTAACAAGTTATTTTTATCACCATTTACACGCTAATATATTGCTTTGAGAGAAACTGTAATGTGTATTGAAGTCAATTCTTATGTTTATTTAATGTTTATGATTTACGATAGCCTCCATTTACATTGTATACCATTGTTGCCATGGTGATTAACGTTACTGTTTGTTATATAGTTTCCAGACCATAGACACATACACACCCAAATATCATCATATCCTCATATCATCCACCTCCAATCATCTATAGTATAGATATAGTATAATATCTGCTGATGAAGAATTATAATTAAATGTTCACTAAATGAAGACTTCCGGTCCCTGACTCTTTAATGGGAGTCTCCATATTGCCGCTTAAACCAGTATAAAGTATAAAGTGCAGAAGAGCTGCTACAGACATTGCAGTTTGATAATTTTTGTTGTAAATCGTTGCACTTTAAGAGATAACCAGAGTTACTTAAATTTCCCTTTTTATTTGGAAACATTACACAAACTATGTCATTTAAAATCTGTTCAGAAAGGTTCTTTGGCCTAAATTATCTGTTTTCTTTTTTCTTTTAGGGCGATGTTTTACATAGGGAAATGGTTTGGTTGCACTGTTCAGAAACTTGCAAATTAGTCTCAAAAATCAA
Organism: Scomber scombrus; assembly: GCF_963691925.1. Classification (NCBI taxonomy): domain Eukaryota; kingdom Metazoa; phylum Chordata; class Actinopteri; order Scombriformes; family Scombridae; genus Scomber; species Scomber scombrus. The sequence goes on along the minus strand of NC_084976.1, from coordinate 31,818,765 downwards.
TGTAAAAAAGAATCGTGATTTTATTATAAAAAAATCGTGATATGATAGTTTTGCCATATTGCCCACCCCTAGCCTGTAGTTGAAATAATACAATCTAATATTTATACTTAGCAGCTGAACCCAGTATGGTGCTTATGTTCTACAACCCGACCTCGACTGGTCTTGGTCTTGACTTGGTCTGTCTTGGTCTTGCCTTGGTCTTGATACTCTCTGGTCTTGGTAGTGTCTTGGTCTCGGTTTAGGCGGTCTTGACTACAAGAAGGAGGAGGAAGTGGTTGTGAACTAAGGAGGAGGAAGTGGTTGTGAACTAATAACTTTCAGGATCAATGAATCTGATTATTTATCCACTGATAGTTTGATCAATAAAATGTCAGCAAGTAGTAGTAGTAGTATTATTATAGTAGTAGTAACTACTACTACTATAATAATACTACCACTATTACTACTACTACTACTACTACTACTACCACTACTACTACTACTATAATAATACTACCACTATTACTACTACTACTACTACTACTACTACTAATAATAATAATATTAAAGTTTATTTTTAAAGTCAAAAGATTCATTTTTTTATTCCACGCTGCTCAGCACCGCTCTTATTGTGAAGTCTCTTCCCGGAAGTGACAGGGGCGTTCACGCGGCCGTGCGGTAACGTAATCAGTCGACGGTGAGTCTCCGCTGCAGTTTCTAACTCTTTAAAACATTAATTCTGCGTTTCATCCTCCGCCAACATGTCGCACACCGTCATCACCACCACCACCAGCCGGGCGCCGGGCTCGGAGAGCGGCCTGAACACCGGATACACCCGCACCATGCCGGGGCTGCTGCAGGCGGGACAGATGGTGAGTAGGTCCAGACCCGCACATCACTGACCGGGACACAGACACACACACCGACACACGCACCGACACACCTGAAACACACCGGGTGATCCAGCCTGACGTGAACTGCTGCTGTTTATGATTAACGTGTTTAATTTAAAGTCTTCATCTGACACACTGAATGAATCATGTTGTTTCAATGTGCAGGGAAACATATTAATAATGCGTTTGTATTGATTCAGATGATACATCTTAATAATCTACATATGATGATGCTGAGTAAATGAGCAGAGCAGTGTTTAAATGATCATACGAGTCCATAAAAATAAGCGATTACACTAAAACATGATCATATTTAGGACATGATAAAGTATTACAGATGGAAAATAGGGTGTGGAAGTCCCTATTTGGGATCCATCATCGTTTATCTATTATTATTATTACTATTATTACTGTTTTATGTTTATCACCACTGATACACGTTATCAGTATTTTACTGAGTTGACTTCAACAAACTTTATTGTTCATCATGTGGTTGGAAAACTAGATGCTGTTGATGTTGAGTGATGAGAGCTTCCAGCTGACTGATGCTGATTTCAGGCAGATAGTATAGTATAGTATAGTATGGTATAGTATAGTATAGTATAGTATAGTATGGTATAGTTTAGTGTAGTGCAGTATAGTATAGTGTATAGTATAGTATAGTATAGTATGGTATAGTATAGTATGGTAAAGTATAGTATGGTATAATATAGTGTAGTGCAGTATAGTATATTATAGTATAGTGCAGTATATTATAGTATAGTGCAGTATAGTATAGTATAGTTTAATGCAGTATAGTTTAGTATACTGCACAAAACCGTAAACATTCTGGTTACATATAACAAATATTAAGAAAAGTAAATGTACATGTAAAAAAAAAAGTAGAATAAATTGATTTCTAGCCGGGTTTAGGTTTGTTTTTGATGTCATATTTAACATCAGTAACGGTTTAAAAATGACTCGTATCAATTTTCTGCATGTTCTGTGTCACATGGTGAAAGTAGAGACGTTCTTTATCAATTATTCACACGTGATAAACAGCAGCAGCTTCATGTTTGATCTCAGAATACATCTTATTAGTTTGTGTTTGTGAAGAAAAAAGAAAAAAACATGTTGAAGCTGATTTAGAGTTCAATTCTGTTGTTTTTTATTAGACTTCATGTCAGCTGCATCACAGTTTTAAAGCTTCTTCTTATTTATAAAAACATGATGTCAAAGTTTGGACGTAAAGTATAAAAGTCAGAACTTGCAGCTTTCATCAGGAGGACAAATGTTTTAGATGTGATTTAGATCTTAATGAGAAATACTGCAAATCAATCAGCATCATGATGATTGGTGGTATTATTGGATTGGAACCTGCTGCCAAAAATACTCACTTAAGCACTAAATATGGATCCACATGCTGCTGAAAATAGTTCCTAACAAAAGCACTGTGGGGTCAGCAGCTTTTATTATTCCTAGAGCTGCAATGAAAATCAACTACTGACAGTTTTTTTGAATACTACTAATAAGGGATGCTCGATATTGACTTTTCTGCCGATATTCGATATTGTCCAACTCTTAATTTCCGATACCGATATCACCCGATACGGATATTTGCAGGCTTTTTACACCAAAACTGTTAGGTAACAACATAACATATCTCCTATTGTGGAATTAACACATTATGCCTAATTTTACTGTGATGCTCCACTGGATGCAAACATAAATGCAACATGGCTTTCCACATGTAAACACTGTCTGTGCAAAATAAGAGAACAACTTCAACTTAAGTTATGGAAAAAAGTGCCAACATGTCACTGCCATATTTATTATGCTGCTTTGCAGTCATTGCAAATTACAAATGTATTATCTGTAGGGAACACTTGGAAATAGTTCCATGCTGCGTTCACGCAGGCTCGGGAATGCTGAAGCCTACAGAACAATATCGGGTTTTTTTATAACCGATATTGTTCCGATATTTCCCGATATTACATTTTTAAGTGAATATCGGCCGATAATATCGGACATCCCTACTACTAATAATAAGAATACTTTGAGTTGTAGACAAAACAAGACATTTGAGGACTTTAGGAAACACTGATCGACACTTTCTAGAGCATTTTCTAGAGCGAACAGCTAATTGATTAATTGAGAAAATAATCAACAGTTTGAGCTGTTTTTATAGATCTTCAGTAGAAACTAGAGCTTGATCATTTTTCTTAATTCAATTAGTTTTGCTTTGTGTTTTTTTGGGATTGTTGTTGGTTTTACTGTTTTTATGATTTGATGTTTTATAATCTTGATTGTATTGATTGATCCAAAAGACAGACCTATATATCAGTAAGCTGATATTATCGACCAATATTGGCTTATTATCACAGATAGATCGGTATTGGTGAATATATTGTCCGATATGCGCCGATAATTTTCTTAAAAGCTATATAAGCAACATTTTATGTATACTTGATCTTAATTCAGGTTTAATATATTCGTGCATGTGTTATTTTTGTTGTGTTTGATTCTTTATAGGAATTAAATGTATAATTAGTCCCAGTGATCACAGCACTGATGTCATTTTACACACTACAGTTTATAGTTAAACTGTAAAATATCACGGCCTCCATTCAGCCTTTCATCATCCAGGGACAGTGAATATGGTGGTATAAAGCTTTAAAGTCCGTGTAAAGTAAGAATAAATATGTGTTCTGAGTTTGACATACCACAGAAAAGTGTGTTGTTAACCACCCTGCCAAATTTGAATGGTTAAAAAAATCGCCAAATATATGAAATTAGGCTTCAAAGTTGTGTAAAAGTCTGCCTATTTCTCTTCTCCCTAACGCTGTGGGAGTGCCCGCTGAGTCCGCTGAAGCCCCGCCCCCTACCAAGTGTCACCTGTCAATCAAAGTCACCACCTCTACCAGAAACATGGACGCTAGGCCTGAGAGCTTTCTGCTGCTAACTCAGCTGCTAGCTCGGCTGCTAGCTCGGCGGCTAACTCTGCAGCTAGGACGGCAGCTAACTGGCTGCCTGTATACTGTAGTAGTAGTGTGCGCTGAATGTATTTATACCTCTACAGCAGCAGGTGATTTTCAGATCCTCCCATTAAATCCAGACACAGAAATCTTGAAACACAGTTTGTGAAGCCTAGCTCCACAACTCAAATCTAAATGGTTGAAATGCTTTTTACACCTTTTTTATAAATACATTTACGACCTATTTAATGTGTTTAGAAGAAAAATGTCTGAATTCACTTTACACAGTCTTTAAGTATCTAGGCGTAAACCTTGATAACGAGCTGGACTGGTCCACTAACAAGGATGCAGTGAACCACAAAGAGCAGAGCTGCTTCTTCTTCCTCTGCAGACTGAGCTCATTTGACGTTTGTAATGAAATGCTGCATGTTGTACCAGTCGGTGTTGGCCAGTGTCCTGTTCTCCGCTGTAGTCTGCTGGGGAGGCTGGCAGACAGTAATGTGAAGCAGCTGGATGAGCTTGTGAGGAAGGAAGGCTCACTGCTTGGTTCTCACAGTTTAGCGACAGGTGCAACGGTTCAGATCATTATGAACAACCTCAAACACGCTCTGTACAACATCTACAAAGCTCAGCAGAGCAACGCTGAGAGCAGGAGGCTCATCACTCTTTATACCTGCATCTATCTATCCATCTATCCATCTATCCATCCATCCATCCATCCATCCATCCATCCATCCATCCATCCATCCATCCATCCATCCATCTATCTATCTATCTATCTATCTATCTATCTATCTATCTATCTATCTATCTATCTATCTATCTATCTATC